>NC_057796.1:437110511-437136395 GCF_018294505.1 Triticum aestivum | reverse complement strand
CCCCCGTGCCGCCGCCCCCGCGCCCTCCACAACTGCAGCTCCCCCGCGCCGCCCCGCGAAGCACGTGGCCGCCGGCCTACCCACGACCAACCGAGGCGCCCAGGAGGACCGCCGCCGTCTTCCTCTTCGACTACGAGGACCCGGACGAGCTCGGACGCCCTCGAGCCATCCCTTCGACGCCGCCGCCGCCGCCGACCCCAACCCCGACCCCGACCCCTCCGGCGACCGGCCGTGCCCGCCCAGGTACCTCTCCTCCTTCCTCCTTCCTCCTTGTCCAGTGCCCGCCGCCCCGACAGCATCTCCAGCAGCACCTCTGAGCAATTTGCTCCACTTGTTCATGCAAGCTAGTAAAACTGTTGTTCTTCTTCTTGCTCCTGTGATGGATTTTCTGAACCTTACATTCGTTCCTGCACTAGTACTTCTTCTTCTCTATTTAAAACTGCTCTTCTCTTTTTGTATTAGTCTCAGATAAGCAAGCATGATGCAATTATGATCTGGGCAACCGCAGATAAGTAGTAGGAGTAACTATGTTTGTAAATCAAAATTGCTTCACTCCTCGTGATAATCTGCAGATTCAAGTTGTGGCAAAAAAATGTTCTGTCTATTTACAGTGTGGAGTATACAGTTATTACAGTGTCAATGTTGATGATTTACAGTGTGGAGTAGTCATATTTTTCTTTGAAATCTAAGTGCAATTTCTCTGTCTTGTTGCTAACTGAATTTACAGTACTAAGTGCTCTCTAAATTCTGCAGTATTTATGTTCATGACTTTACTGAACTATGTTGTCTTTTCTAACAGTGCCTTGATTTAAATAGTTATATTTTAGCTTCATGGTTCTGTGTAATTTGTGCCTTGATTTTCTGTCATCTCTGAATTTTGCTGTTCCTGTGCTTGCTACTCCTTAATTCACACATGTACAGGAGGTACAAGAGGTTAAATTGAATCTAACCCTCCAATGTTATATGTTTTGAACTCCTTCCTGAAATCCCTTCTATTATTTTTATCCCAAAAAAGTACCCAGGTTTATAAAGATCTAGTGAGCATTGCCAGTGTTGGGGAGGGAGTGATCTGAATTGGTTTATGTGACTCATCCTCATTAACTTTTCTCTCTAACCTTTTTTACAGTACAAATAAATTGTTCCTTCTTCTGTATTTGACCACTGTTTATTGTGGTTTTGATTTTGTTACAGTGTTCTCAAGTATAACAACATAGTGGGATCATTTGTCAACATAGTGGGATCATTTTGCAGATTCCAGCAAACAACATAGTGGGATCATTTGTCAAGGCCAGCATCGGAGTGCTAATTTACAGGTATAAATAGATAAAAGATTCAGAGTGTAGCTCTTTGTGCTCCCTGCATCCTTTTTCTGAGCTGTTTGTGCTCCCTGCATCTTTCAGCTCTCATTTTCAGTGGAGTTGTTGAATTATATGCTCTTATTGGACATGTTTTACGTGTTGATCCATCAATTGCTAGTTTGCTGGGTTTTTTCTGCGACCATCGTGTCGTGATGATTTTGCAGGTACCCCGAGAGGCCCTTGAGTTTGCCGGAATGTCGATTAACTTCCGTTCCGGCAAATTCGGGTACTCCATATGTCCTATTTTCAGCAAAGGTCATGCTGAAATTTTCCGTGAATTTTAGCATGGCTTTGCTAAAAATAGGACATATGGGGCACTTCCGACTAATGCATGGGCCGGGGTATCTTAATACTTAATTAAGTAGGATCAACTGCCTCTTGTGTCATTCATATAGAAGTGTGATATCTACTCATAGTTATTACTAATGTCAGTTGCTCGTCATCGATAAACCCTAATCTGGTAGGATGACCTACTAAAAAAGCCCATACCACATATTCTATTTGGATGGGCGTGTTTTCACCACACTGTGGATTATCTTATTGGACCCAACAGAGATGATGTAGTTTTGAATTATGAACATAGGAAATGTCGTCATCGGACGACGAAAGTCTCCCAGGGGAGTGCGACTGGTGCCATGACGGTCGAGGTCTGTGCGACAGGCCTCACCTGGACGATGATCGGCGCTTCAGCATTAAGCTCGAGGAGACCTTCGAAGTTGAAACGGTACGCAACGACGACAAGTGTTTTTTGCATAATTAAGCATGAATTCAACTATTTCAACGTGTAATTTCATCTTTTACAATTCGAGTATAGTTTATCCCATGCCATGCAAGACGCTATGTCTTGGAGAGGATGGATTTTGAAGATCTTGAAAATTTTGAAACAAAGAAAATTCACCTAAGGACACATCATGATGTGGATTTTGTAGTAAATCTATATAATGCTGAGAGCGTAACCCATTTTGGTTGCAAAAATTGGGAAGCATTTTCCAAGATGTATGGTTTTGATGAGGGTATGCTTGTCACCATGGATCTTGGTGATCCTGGCATCGACCAAGACAATATGGACATTTGGGTCCTTGTTGATACGCCTCCAGTTCTACCGCTATGTGAGTTTCTCAAACATAGTTAATTATTAACTAATCTATATTGTTTATTTCAAAATAGTTGACAACTTATTTCCATTGACAGCTTATTTTGATTGTTCAAAAAATGTGCGGAAAATGGTAGACAAAACCCACTACACCGATGGCTCCGAGTTAACTTATCAGCAGAAAAATCATCTGGTCGGATTTTGTATTGATCTTGAGAATTACAATATCTACAATCAAACTCCTCAACATTATGGTCAATACGGGCCACTAGTGCACGTGTTGAACTACGGTAACTACCATCGAGATACCCTGGTAAGATTTTTTACTATTACGACATCCGTGCATCTTTTGCATACTTCTAAAACTAGTACATCATTGCTAACTATGAAGTTATTACTATGTTTTTCAACAGAGAATCCCAGAGGATTGTGTGCCTCATTTGATGTATGAGAATGGAAGCCTTCAAGTTTTGAACTTATATCCAGGTCATCCTACAAATCTCAACTGTCCATACCGGATTTCTAGAAGAAGTGGAGACATGCTAATCAGAGAATGGAAAAAATGTATGGACAGTCGTAAGGAGGTTCTTGGAAGCAAAAGGAAGCGCCGCGCAAGAATTGGAGACAGGATGATCTCCATTCTCCATAATGGAGAGTCAGGGTCTATATTGTTTTATGCTATTTTACCTTAAATAGGGTATTTTAGGTCCTGCCTAATACTGATGATCATGTGCTAAGAACAATTAAGTAGGGTTGGTTCGATGACTATCAGGATGATGATCGTATGACTTGTTATTAATAACGAGGAGAAGTTGTATGATGATGATTAGTAGGACTTGTTAGGATTAGTATTAATTTCGACAAACTCGCTACTCGCTGTCTCGAGACTTGTAATGTTCTATCTTTGTTCGGTCTTTTGATTTCGGAAACTAATATGATGAATTGTATTCGGAGACTAATATTATATTGTATTCGATGAATCTGCTGTTGCTGTGTGGTGCTGTTTATATTCTGTCCAATAATATATTTTGTAATCTGTGCAAATATCAGAAAAGAAAAAATATCCCTAATATACATACTAATGGCGCATCACCCAAACGTGCGCCATTAGTATGCCAAAGGATACTAATGGCGCATCACCTAGCAGTGCGCCATTAGTATGGCAAAGCACATGCCCACTGGGAGGCATACTAATGGCGCACCGGGGCCTATACTAATGGCGCACTGCCCGGTGCACCATTAGAGTACCAGATACTAATGGCGCACCAGCGGTGCGCCATTAGTAAAAATTACTAGTGGCGTGATGCTAGTGGCGCACCAGTAGTGCGCCATTAGTAGGCAAAACTGGTGCGCCACTAGTAAGCCTTTTTCTAGTAGTGATAGACCTCGAGTACTATCATACATATAGCATCGCTAATACAACTAGAACCGTAGCGCCCGACGGGTATCGGCGCAGGCGGTGGATACCCAAAGAGAAGGTACCATAAAAGGATCGTAGCCCCAGTGAGATCCCTGAAGAACCTGCCAGGTATTGTCGAACCTGCCCTCCAACGCAACCATGTAGCGACGGACGTGCTCGTCCTCCTCGCTGACACGGTGATAGACCACCTCCGCGGTGTCCGGAAGCCTCGGCACCGTCACTGGCCCACGCGACCGCCACCAAACAAGGATCGGGTCAACGACGGGCTGGCTCCTCACCAACCTACGCCCCCCGGAAGGTAGCACCTCCCAATACCAGCCCGGCAGAGCCCAGTCCCGGACATGGCCCCTCTGATCAAGCAGGCCTCCTCTGCCATGTCGACGACGAGGATGCGGGATAGGCATCGTCGACGTCGATGCGGGAATAATTGCTTGAACTAAAAAAATAAACTAGTTTCATTAATTTTCTTGCTAAAAATAAACTACTTCTATAGTAAAATAAAGTAGTTTTGTTAAATCAACTAGTTCAACTACTAAGCACTTACTATAAATAAAATAAAGTAGTACTTACTAAAAAGAAACTACTTCTATAGTAAAATAAAGTAGTTTTATTAAATCAACTAGTTCAACTACTAAGCACTTACTATAAATAAAATAAAGTAGTACTTACTAAAAATAAACTACTTCTATAGCAAAATAAAGTAGTTTTATTAAATCAACTAGTTCAACTACTAAGCACTTACTATAAATAAAATAAAGTAGTACTTACTAAAAATAAACTACTTCTATAGTAAAATAAAGTACTTAGACTAGTTCTATTATTTATCGACCCCCCCTCATGTCGAAGTTATCGGGGAGGGGGGCCGGTATATCGACGACGACATATCCGATGAAAAATAAGAAGAGGAAGAAGAAGGAAAAAAAAGAGGAGAAGAAGAAAGGAATAGAGGAGAAGATCGAAGAAAAAAAGAAGAAAAAAAAGAGGAGGAGAAGAAAGGAATAGAGGAGAAGAAGAAAAAATAGAATACTCCTCTATTCCTTTCTTGTTCTCCTCATTTTTTTCTTTTTTCCTCTTCTTATTTATTTCTCCACTTCTTCCTCTCCTCTTCTTCTCCTTCTTCTTCTCCTTCTTCCTCTTCTTATTTTCCTTTTCCTCTCCTTATTTTTCTTCTTCTTCCTTCTTCTTTCTTCCTCTTTTTTTCCTTTTCATTATTTTACTTTTTCCTGTCCAATCCACTAACCTAGAATCTACTATCCTAAAATGCACTATAAAACTAATAACCTAAAATGCTCTAAATCAACTAACCTTAAATGTAACTTTTGCAACACAATTATTTTCTAAATATGCACATATATATATGAACATATACATAAATTGCCAAAAAAAGTCTATGAACAAAAAAAATCATACATCAATGCATACATATCCATGGATCATACATACATCTGCATATATATACATATACATACAACATCCATATATACATACATCAATGATGAACAAAAAAGTGTATGAAAAAAAGCACCAGCACTACAAAAAAAAGACACATCCGTGACATTTTGGGCCGAACGAATTTTTTTCTGTCATACATATGACACTTCTATGACGATAATTGTGACAAAACCCGGTATCATCATAGATGTGGTGGACTCCTACTTCTATGACAAAAAATCATGACAGAAAATGGGCTTTTCGTCCTGGGCGGGCCGGAGACGCAGCTGCATGACATTCTTTGGGCGTCCATGACGGAAAAAACCGTGGTATTAGCGAGGGCGAGGAAAATTTCGGGGAGTTCCCGGTGATGGTGGGAGGTCGGGGGCCGAGTGATGCGCGTTTCTCTCGTACACGTACGCGCGTGTGTGTGAGGCGTTGGCTCTAACTGAACCCAAGCGAGGCGTTGGGCTCTAACTGAACCCGAGCGATTGCACTGCAGGCTACGCGTTACTGAACCCGAGCGATCGATCGATGGCTGTTAACTGAACCCGATCGAGCGATTCCTTCGCTACTGCTGCTAACGGAAGCCGATCGATGCTGCCTCTGGGATGAACAGTGAGCGGTGGCGTTGCCTCTGGATGAACAGGACCCCGTGGTGTGGTGGAGGGCTGGATGAACAGTAGACGGTGGAGGTGTGCCCGTGGAGGGGTGGTTGAACAGGACCCCGTGGTGTGGAGGGCTGGATGAACAGTAGACGGTGGAGGGGTGCCCGTGGAGGGGTGGTTGAACAATAGCAGGTGGAGTAGCATGCGGTGGAGGCTGGATGAACACAGGAGCCCGTGGAGGCTGGAGGAGGTCGACGGTAGCCCGTGGAGGCTGGAGGAGGTCGACGGTGGAGATGAACAGTATCCCGTGGAGTCCCGTTTTGCGGTACGCCGCACCCCTCCCGATGAACAGGACCCCCGTTTCGACCGTAGGAGGTCCGTTTTGTCCGTTTTGCGGTACGCCACACCCCTCCCGATCAACAGGACCCCCGTTTCGACCGTAGGAGGTCCGTTTCGTCCGTTTTGCGGTACGCCACACCCCTCCAGATCAATAGGACCCCCGTTTCGACCGTAGGAGGTCTGTTTCCTCCGTTTTGCGGTACGCCACACCCCTCCCAATCAACAGGACCCCGTTTCGAACGTAGGAGGTCCGTTTCCTCCATTGTGCGGTACGCCAGGCCTCGTTTCCATCGCCTGTTCCGTCCAAGCCCTCCCGATGAACACGACCACGCATTTTGTTCCGACCCAGCCGGTTGGCTCCCACGCGTTCCGTTGCCTCCCGATGAACACGACGCATTCTGTTGCCTCCCCATGAACACGACACATTCTGTTGCCTCCCCATGAACACGACGACGACGCTGTTTCTCCGTTCCGACCCAGCCATGTACACGAGCTGTGGCCGTACGTATGCGCGAGTAGGCGTTCGAGACCCCGCCCGTATGTACACATACGTGGCCATATTTTCTTTCTTGCACCCTGGCCGCTGTACGTACGTGTACATGCTACGTGCGCGCCTCTACTACAACACGTACGGGCCTCTACTACGACACGTGCACGCATCTACATCCACCAGTATATATGTACGTACACGTTCGCGACCAGAATGACAACGCTACGTACGCTTCGACCAGGTGGGTCCCGACTGTCAGGCACTTCCTTGACTGCGAAGATGTAGCTGGTGGGTCCCAGCAGTCAGGGGGCGAATCAATTTTTTTTCCCGGACGCACTTCCTTGCGTGCGAAGATGTAACTGGTGGGTCCTAGCAGTCAGGGGCAAACATTTTTTCACGAAATACGGTGGCCTGTCCGGTGGGTCCCCGGTGTCAGGTGGAGGAATAATTATTTTGCACGTAATAAGGAGGCACTTCCTTGCTGCGGCCGTGGACCCAGCTGTCAGCCTCTCCACGTACAGTCCACATCCGATGGAAGCCGTTCCTTGACCACGTTGACCACGCCGCGCCGAGAGCACCAGGGCAGTGGACGACGGCGAGGCCTAGGAAGGGGACGACGCGGAGCCGGGGAAGACGCGGCAGTGGATGCCCACGCGTAGAGGAGTGCGAGGGTTCACTAGTTAGCTGCGGTGTGAGGGTGCCGTCGCCGCAGAATAACAGGGGGTGTGGGTGAGTAGAGGGATGGCCTGGCCAGCGGTGGGAGTAGTAGGGGTCGGTGAGGCCTCCTCCGCATCGCAGCCGGCCACGGGAGGCAGGAGCACGAGGCATGACCGGCACTGGTTTGGGCGGCTGGAGCAAGAAGACCAGAGGTTGAAGAAGCACTACGGCCGTTGGATGGACATCGTACGGCACTGGAGCTAGAATCGTGCATATTGACTAAGTTGACAAAGCCCTCCGTCCCCGTCAACTTAGTAGGCCCACAAGTCAGCCTGCGACTATACTGGGTCCCAGTTAACAAGGGGAGTATTCATTTTTTTGTGCGTAATAAGGAGGCACTTCTTTGCGTGCGAAGATATAGCTGGTGGGTCCGAGCTGTCAGCGGCGGTAACGTTTTTTTCGTGAAATACAGAGGCCCTTTTGGTGGGTCCCTGATGTCAGGTGGAGGAATCATTATTTAGCGCGTAATAAGGAGGCATTTCCTTGCGTGCGGCCGTGGACCCAGCTGTCGGCCTCTCCACGTACAGTCCACGTCCGATGGAAGCCGTTCCTTGACCACGTTGACCAGGCCGCGCCGAGAGCACCAGGGCGGTGGACGACGGCGAGGCCTAGGAAGGGACCGACACGGAGGCAGGGAAGACCCAGCAGTTGTTTCCCACGAGGAGGGGAGTACGACTTTATGAGGGTTTACTGGTTCGTCTGCCGTCGTCGGAGAATAACAGCAGGTGTGGCTGAGTAGAGGGATGGCTAGGCCAGCGATGGGAGTACGGTGGGGCAGTGAGGCCTGCGCAGCAGCAGAGCCGGCCGCGGGGAGGAGGGAGCTGGCAGTCCCGCTGGCGCTTGTTTGAGTGGCTGGAGCAGGAAGAGCAGAGATTGAAGAAGCACGACGGCCGTTGGATGGCGATCCAACAGTCACTGCTTGTGCGTCAACCTTTTTTTAGGAAAGCCTCAAATCTGTGGAAAACAGCATACATCCCATCTGCCATTATTTCTAATAATTTACAGCCCATTTGCTAATTATTAAGATTTTTTTCGAGCCCATATTCTTTTTGTTAGCATTACAGCCCATATTGTGGCCACGGTTAAAAAATTATACGAAATTTTGCATATTTCGCTGCGGTCCGAACTGTTTTTAATCCCGAAATTTCGACTCACATTCAAACTGATTTTAAAAATAAATGTATATCAATATAAAATCCAACAAATTATCCACGCATAAAAATTAATGTAATTTAAAATCTTGAAATGAAAAAAAAGATATTTGAAACTAACTGCCGGTTTGATGTGTTTTAAAAATGTACAACCCATTTCTCATTACTGATGGGCCATTTTCTCGGCCAGCCAAATGAAAGCTCTCCTCGTCTTGAAAGATTTGCAGCCCAACAGGCCTGACAAAGCGACTTACTTGGCAAATCACAAAAAAACTGGGCTGTGGCCATGGACCCAGCTGTCAGCCTCTCCATGTATAGTACTCTTCCGATGGAAGTCGTTCCTTGACCACGTTTACCATGCCGCGCGGAGAGCACCACGGCGGTGGACGATGGCGAGGCCTAGGACGGGGACGAAGCGGAGCCGGGGAAGACGCGGCAGTGGAAGCCCGTGCAGAGAGGAGTATGAGGGTTCACTGGTTCGGCTGTGGTGTGAGGCTGCGGTCGCCGCAGGGCCTGGCCAGTGGTGGGAATAGTAGGGGGCGGTGAGGCCTCCGCGGCAGCACAGCCGGCCACGGGAGGCAGGAGCATGCGGCACGACCGGCGCTGCTTTGGGCGGCTGGAGCAAGAAGACCAGAGGTTGAAGAAGCACTACGGCCGTTGGATGGACATCGTATGGTCACTGGAGCTAGAATCGTTCATATTGACTAAGTTCACAAAGCCCTTCGTCCCCGTCAACTTAGTAGGCCCACAAGTCAGCCTCCCACCAAGGTGGGTCCCAGCTAGCCGGGGGAGTATTCATTTTTTTGTGCATAATAAGGAGGCACTTCCGGTGGGTCCGAGCTGACAGCGAGGGGAAAGTTTTTTTCACGAAATACGGTGGCCCGTGAGGTGGGTCCCAGCAGTCAGGGGGGAAACGTTTTTTCACAAAATACGGTGGCCCGTCTAGTGGGTCCCTGCTGTCAGTTGGAGGAATCATTATTTTCCGCGTAATAAGGAGGCACTTACTTGCTGCGGCCATGGACTCAGCTGAGACTCTCCACGTACAGTATACTTCCGATGGAAGTCGTTCCTTGACCACGTTGACCTCGCCGCGTTCCGTTGCATGCATGCGTCCATGGGCGTGGTGTGTCCCCACTGTCAGCCTCTAACATACGGTCATCTTCCGATGACTCTCGGTTGTTGACCACGTTGACCACACCGTGCCGAGCGCACCTAGACTGGAATGACCCGGAGATGGGGAAGACGGGGTAGTGGAGTCGCAGATGGAGAGGAGTGAGAAACTTCACTGGTTCAGGTGCGCGGCAGCACAGCCGCGGTGCCGCCCACGGGAGACGGGAGCAAGAACAGAGGTTAAAGAAGGAGGACGACTATTGGATTAACATCCAACGGTCCAGCTACTAGAATCATTTGTTGATTAAGTTGACAAAGCCGTGCGTACACGTCCGCTTAGAAGGCCCACAAGTCAGTCACCAAATCTGACTGGTCCTAGCTGTCAACGGGATGAATAATTTTTTAGCAAAACAAGGAGGCACTTCCTTCCGTGCGAAGATACAGCCGGTGGGTCCCAGCTGTCAGGTGGAGGAAACATTTTTTTTCAGCTTAATAAGGAGGAACTTTCCTTGCGTGCGACCATGGACCTCGTGGGTCCCAGCCGTCAGTCTCTCCACGTACAGTCCTCTTACGATGACTCTCGTTTGTTGACCACGCCGCACCGAACGCAGCGAGGCGGTGGACGACGGCGATGCCCCAGACGGGAACGACTCGGAGATGGGAAAACGCGGCAGTGGAGTCGTAGATTGAGAGGAGGGGAAGGGTTATAACTGGTTCTGTTGCGGCGTGGGGCTGTAGTCTGTGGAGAATAACAGGACGTGTCGAGGGGTGGAGGGATAGCCTGGCGGGCGGTGGGGTAGCGCTTCGCAGCGATGCGTGCTAAGCAGAGCCGCTAGCCGCCGGAGGCCAGACCAGGCGGTCCCGGCGACGCTGGAGGAAGAAGACGAGAGATTGAAGGTGCATGCCGACCGTTGGATATAAATCCAATGGCTGTGGATGACATAATCATTTGTTAACCAAGTTGACAACGCCCTGCATAGGCTTCGACCTATTGGCCCACATGTCAGCCTGCAAAAATGTGGCATATATTTAACCCATGTTTTCTAGAATGTACAGTCCATTTGCTGGGCTGGGTGAACAAATAATTTCGCGTCAATCAAGCCCATTTATATTTTCTAAGAAATCCCAGCCCATTTGCACTTCCTTGAAATACACGTATTAGGTGGGCTCGTTATATATATAATGTTATGTTAGAAGGAACAATTAATATCAAAGAACAAACCGGAGAGCCACATTTTTTTATATATATAATGAAGAAATTAGCGAGTTATTGCTCAAAATAAAAATGAGCGCGTTATTATTAAATTGGTCCTTCAAATCTTCGCAAGCTTTTGTACGCAATCACCAGGATTTTCCTTGCCTGTGAGTAAAAAACAACCAGGATTTTCCTTGCCAACTTCCGTTAAACATTTACTTTTATAAGTTAATAACACGTGGGATGTTTTTATAATGTATATATAAGTCTCTATAAAATATACGATAATAGTAATAATATAAACATATATAATGTGGTTAGAAGGGAAAACATAAATTGGACACAACATTACTTTTATAAGAGACCTGCGTTTTATACCCCACAGTAGGCATACTAACAAGTTCACACACAAATACAACAGAAAATGTAAACATTCATATCAAACTCAGGTTCACAAGGCACGTTCATATTCATATCCAACATTCACTATCAACAACTCAAAAGATTCATATATACACAAGCTCAGCATATCTATGCATCCAAATGATTGATAGATCACACGACAATATTCATACATAATTCACAAAAAGATTCAGATATACACATGTTCAGTATGTTTATGCATCCAAATGATTGAGATCACAGCCAATATGATCCATGGACGAACTTTAATTACCTAGGGTACAGACTGGTAAATGGTGTTCAATCGGAGGTACTTCTTGCTAAAATTAGTTCTTGTACGAGTAAACTTTCGAGTACATAAGAGGCAACACAGACAATCTGAACTTTGCTTGTAGGTTTATCCTCAAATAGTGGCCTCGTGCCGAGGGAGGTTTGAGCAACTTGGCCACTACTTTCATCCAACTAGTTTACTGGCTCATCTTGGTGCTGTATCTCGCCAAAATTCTACATTGTAGACGAGAAAGGTGGCGGTGGAGAAAATGAACCACCCAAATTTTTTGTGCAGTTCAACTAAAATGGAGCATCCTTGGCGTGCAGACTGATTAAGTACCAGATGAATACACGCGTCAACCAACTTGTCTGGAATCTTTAGACTCCATGCCATATAGTTCGCTACCATATGTGTCGATAACCAAAAGGCACAAGTTGGGACCAAAGACTGGACTGCGTTTTTCTGGGCTATGCACCAAGCAATATTTTTGGCGTTCACTCTCCTAATACTTGGAGTTTGACAATTGGTTGACGCCGGTTGATACTCGAATGAATATAGGCACTTCTTGTCAACATCGATGCTTGTCTGAGTGAACTTTGGAGTACATAGCAACAGCATAAGTACCTGTCCATCTGATCATTTTGTGCAGTTCTACTGAAATCCCCCGATGTAATGATTTGCCTGCGTGTTCCGGCTCCAAATTACTCCTTTATGAAATCGGCAAACAGTAGCACAATACCAAATTACCAATACATATGGCAGGCACAATAATCAGGATAAATACCAGTACCAACCTGTGTGAGGTAGCATATCAATTACTATTTCCTTTGACTGGAAGCCGAGATAAGCCAAGTGACTAACAACAAAGGAAGAAAGCAAGCGGAGATTAGCGACTGACAGGAAAGGATGGAAGCTGTCGAGGCAATGAAGCACCCAAAGTTTTTGTGCAGTTCCACCAAAATCGAGCATCCTTGTTGGCACATATATTGAGAGAGTGAGATTACTGTAATAGTGGGACTAGTTGATGAAACATACACTAACAAATAGAAGCACCCTCATTATCTTAATGGGTAAAGTTAGCAACATAGTAGTCTTGTTTAAAGAGAGGTATTAGTTTATTTAATCAGTGCCAATTAGCTCAACTCAACACTTAAAGCATTGCCATTTATCATAGGTTGCAAAACTTTAACGTGCAAAGATAAAGGAGTTTCTCATGACAGTAGCACGATACAAATAGAGATGACAGCAAACTAATATCGATGAAGGCCTTAGGCTCGTACCAACCTGAGAAAAAAAAGCTTATTCATGTAGTCCCATAAGAGATGATAAAGCACTCACTGGAATCACACGATAGTATATATTTTTGTGCACATCAAATGTATGGTTGAAATCACTCTTGTTTACCAGTGCTGAGATTATATCGAAAGATTATCAAGAACTTCCAGCAGATTTAAAGCACTGGCTGGGATACAGTTCATTGTATAGTCTTGGGTAGTTCCACTAAAATGTATGATTGGCACCACATGATCCCTGTTTGCACAAGTAGGAACAAGGTGAAACCTTCATTAGCTTAGTGAGAAAGGATAGTAAGACATTAGCATATTACTCAAACAGTAGCATCAAATTCATGATGGACAATACGCAAAACATTGCCTCATTAAACAAATGGCAATAAATTGAAATGCAAAACAATAACACTATTATGTCATGACACTAATAATATTCCCTCCCTGCTCCACCACATGATTCACCTCCATAGACAAACATACACACGTACATGATTCAGCATAGGGTCCTACTAAAGATTTGTTTAACTCCAATAGGAAAATTAGGCAGTAATAAATTAGTGGTCCTT
Organism: Triticum aestivum; assembly: GCF_018294505.1. NCBI lineage: Eukaryota > Viridiplantae > Streptophyta > Magnoliopsida > Poales > Poaceae > Triticum > Triticum aestivum. Next base: position 437,122,955 of record NC_057796.1, on the reverse strand, counting down.
AAGTACTCCTAATTAATTAAGTGAGACAACAAAAGTGGAAGGGCTCCCTGGAGGATCGTCTCACATGTAAGGTAGTCGTTGCCGGAGCCCTTGAATGGCCTCGACTGAGGCCTTTGGCTGCAGCAAGATCGCCTTGGCACTGTTTATTCTTCTTCTTCTTCCTCTTCATGCTCTGTTTCTCTTTCTCCTCACCAGTTGGTGAAACCAAGTACATGATTGGCCTTCTAATTCAGAATTGGTTTTGTCAGTGAGGCAGTACAAGTGTACTAGTAAAAAACAACATTATTTTCTCATGGCAGTCGGAAAATAGAGATGAACACATGCATTAAATATCATTCTTACCTACAGGAAGGTTATGGCGCCAATATGGATGATGAGGATTGGAACACAGATCTCCCTTTGTGCAGTTCCACGAAAATGAACCAACTATTCCATTCTGACATTCCTGTTAAATAGCACAAAAGTCACTTCTTTTAAGAAGAATTTTGTGCAGTGCACCAAAAGGTCACAACAGCAAGCAGGTGAATTGGATATCCCTGTTTGCACAAAAAGGCACAAAGGAAACAGTCAGAGTCTCAAACAATTACATGCAAAAACATTTGGCTAAACTTGTCATGGCTTATAACAGTGACATGGCTTCATTTTTACCAGGGACATTAGATTAAGAACAGCTAAGGCTGTGTTCGGTTCACAGGTTTGGTGCAGGATTTTCGTAGGAACACAATTCCTAAGGTATTCCTTCCCTTCCAACCGTTCGGAACACGGGAAAGGTGAATAGTGTTTCATAGGAAAGCTGGTCTGGTAGTACTGATTCCATAGGATTAGAAACATCCATGCGCTGCTCATTTTTTGGGCGGAAGCCCGAGGCAGGCGCTTGCAGCCATGCGTTAGACAGGTTGCTGTGCTGTGTTGCCGGAATAAAAAAATCAACCTATGTGTGGTACGTGAGGTGAGGACAAGAGTAGTCACTGTGCGGCTGAATAAACAAATAACATCTCATACTGCCAAACATGCTACTCTAAAAAAACAAATCTGTACATTTCGTAGTCCATCCGAACACATTCTCTTGAGAGTTTCCTCCGGTTCGCTGTTCCATAGTTTTATACCTACATTCCTTTCCTATTCCTCTATTTTCATCAAGACCTATGTTTTCTGCCCCTTTATTCCGAACGGAGCCTAAATATTTGGTATAAGGGCATGGGACAGTGGGTGCACCAGCAGTCCAGCACCATGTACGTAAACAAGGGCATAAAGTGGTGATTCATAGTTTGTTGCCCCGAGAAACAAAATCCGAGAAACATATCTGGGTTGGTCCCATTTTTTTCACTCTAGCCACCTACTCCTATGTGTGGATAGCAAATCTAGTCCTGGTCATACCACGGTGTACAGCGTTACCCCTATATTTCCCTTTTCGACCAAGAGACCGGTTGGATGACCAGTCTGTACTACTTTCACCCCCTTTCCTTCCTGTTTGTACCAAGTCCGATGTACATACTAAACTCCCCCACCCCCACTTTATTTCTTGCTTGAACCAAGTACTCCCTCCGTCCGGAATTACTTGTCATCAAAATGGATGTGTCTAGAACTAAAATACATCTAGATACATCCATTTCAATGACAAGTATTTTCGGACGGAGGGATTACAAGATTCGACTCCATGAAGTAGCTTTACCTCTAACAATAGAAGAAAAAAAAATATGTGACGTTGGACCATCCGATCGAGAGGGGCTGAGAGGTAGAAAATGATGCACATCCAGCGACGTAGCGAGCTGGGGAAGTAGAGCTAAGGCGGTTTCGAACGAAGATATACCTGAAGGTCGTCGGGATGTGGATAGGTGGGCGGCGGGAGGCCGGATCCGCCCACAGGCAACGTCGAAGGGATCGGAGGACCTCCCGCACCGGCCCTCGGCCAGAGATAACGGTGCGGCCGGCAGTGGGTCTCCTCCCTCGCTGTTGACGACGGCCTAAACGCTGCCCCTCCTCCCCTTCACCGGCGGAGGGGGATACGTCCGGATCTGTAACCAGCGGTGAGGATAGAAAGCCAGTGTTTTTTGAAGGGAGAAAGACAGTGTTACTACCCCTATCTTGTTTAGATCTGGAGAGGATGAGAGTGTGTGAATAGAGCAACCCTAGCAAGCAAGCGCGGAGGCTCCGGCCTATATATACGTAGTGGGGTAGTTTTCCTTTTTCACTCCATCAAAACAATCGTTTAAAATTGTGTACTACTACATGCCAGGTCGCGGTTTTTTTAGTTGTTGATTGTTTTTTGAGATAGCTACCCGCTTGTTCCAAGTGGTGTTACGGTGTGCCAGGTCGCACTTTGTATCGTTGAAGTCTTGTACTACAAGTCCCTCCATTAAATGAACAACCACCCCCTCGTAAAAATTGTGAACAAGCCCACGGCTAAAATTAGCGGAAACGTGGGTTGCCCCAACATGCATTATTATTTATATTTTCTACTCCCTTCGTTCCTAAATATAAGTCTTTTTTATTAGCCACACCTAAGACAAGAATTTTTTTATTAGCAGTGAACCCCACATGTCATAGACACAAAAATTGTGGCAAGATTCCCTTAGGCAAGCCAAAGTGTGTCTAACAATTTGAGCAACTCAGGTTAGGCAAGTGTGGGAAAAATATGTGGCAACATAAGACAAACATAGTCACAATCCAAACAGCCCCGTAATTTTTTGTGACATGCATGAAAATTTGGTTAGTTAAATTTATATCAAAATTTGGCAAGGTGCATCAAATCAACACATGCAAGTATCAAAAGGAAAGTCACGACATGCATGCATGCGTTGTACTCCCTCCGTTTCCAAATATAAGTCTTTTTAGAGATTGCAACAAGTGACTACATACGAAGCAAAATATGTCTACTCCTACATACGAAGTAGCCCATTTGAAATGTGTAAAAAGACTTATATTGAGTGCAGTGCTTTGATTACTACAACGCCCTCTCCCTCGCGGACTGAGCTCCGGTGCCTTAACTGCACCTGCCTTTGGCTGCATGACAGGAGGGCCAACCACCTGTTGGGCCCACCTATCATAGACGCAAAGGCAGGAGCAGTAAGTACAAGCTTTCGCTACACGCTATCCCTCCCGCACGAGGTGGACGGACATGCAGCAGTGGATTCGATACTGTAGAAGTAGGAGTAACATCATTGTTCGTCTTCTCGAAGAGGCAAAGAGCCAAGCGCAACCCGAACGTGACAGTTGTGAACGCTCGCGTGGTGCGGTTGCTTGGAGTACTAGCCAGGCTCTTGCATGAGACAAAATTGCTATTGTTTAACAATTAAACTCCATTATCCATTGGTTGATACTCATTCTGCATAGGTCCACGCGCTTAGCACCGTTTCCTCCTGGGCTCACCAATGTTTATTTGCTAATTAATAGCATTGCATGCAATGAACTAGCCATTGCAAGTCATTAAAAGCATGCACACCTCTCATCTCTTATTGGTTGATATGTCAAGAAACAAGAAACAAGGTAGAAATTAATGCACCGCGCCTAAGTGTTTTGGGACTATTTGGTTTTCGTAAGATGACTTACACACCTAGATGGAGGGAGTAGTATAGCCCTATAAACCGGAAAGGAGTATTTGCCTTTCTAGAGATTTCAACAAGGGACTAGACTACACCGTGTGCAGTACTCCCTCCCTTCCGGTTTATAGGGCTCAAATCTCAAATCTCATGAACCAAGGCATTTTGCGATTGGAGGAATGTATCTCGTACTTTACAAAACTACCCTAATTAAACTCATGCATTAATTATGTAGTTCTCTGGTTTTCCTCTCCGCCTTGGTCGCGGTGCACAATATTGAGCACTCCTATATGACTAGCCGCTCTATCTACATGCGGGACATTTCAAAGCATCCGGGCCCGCGTGCCATCCACCAAATCATAGAGAGGTGCTACAGTCGAGACTCACCTGTCACCCCGGTGTGGCCGTCATGACCTGTCATATCACAAAACCCACACCTTTACCAGCAGTGGTAAGGTGGCCTCCAAGTTGGACTGGACGAAGCAACCATCATTTCACTGGAACGCTCGTTCAAGCCCTTACTTGGCTTTCTTGAAGAAAACCTCACTCCAGGCTACTCACTTCTGCCATTTTTCTTCTGTACCGACGAAGGAAAGGTGGGCGAATCAGTTATGTTGCTATATTTTCATTCCAAGAATCTTCTTTTTGTGAAGCACCGACCGATTCTCACATCCTATTCTTTTCCCTTTTTCATTGCAATTGTGCTTTCCTTTCGATTGCTTTTTGTTTGTCAGTTCATTGATGGATCCTGGAGCACTAGGCAAAGAGTTGCCGGCGAACAACCCACTGTAGACAGCGATCTCCAGGAAGCGAGCACCGACCAACGAGTTGACCATGTTTGCGGGCCAACCCATGGAGACGAAGAACTCCAAGAAACAAGCACTGGCCAAAGAGTTGAGGACGTTGGCGGACGAACTCCTCAAAGAAAGTTGGAAGAACAGGAAGGGCCCCACCGTGCCTACCCCAGGAACTCTGATTGCCACCTATGTGAGGCTCAAGACCGAGTTTGAGGAGATAGTCGTCGTTGAGAAGCAGTATTCCCCTGGCAAGTTGATGGCCCCCAACGAGGATGAGGAGATGGCCCCCGGAGGGATGAGATCCCCCGGTGAGCTGCACAAGGTAAAAAATAATGGCTTATTACCATAGTCGTTGTTTTTGATTATTTGCAATGTGCTTGCTAATATGTTAGGGTTGTGCAGGTGCCGGTGGACGTCCTTGATGATTTCGATGTCGTGGCCCGTCCTGTTGGCATCGCCCCGGAGATCGATTCCGATGCCGCTGTCCATCCTATGGACATCGCCCCAGAGATCGATTCCGATGTCGCGGTCAGTCCTGTGGACATCGCCCCAGAAATAGATTCCCATGCCGCTGTCCGTGCTGTGGTCATTGCCCAAGAGATCGATGACAAGAAATAGTTGGTCGCGCTAATCCTTCAGGGTAGTTTGCATTGCCCTATGTTTAATTACCAGAACGATGTGTGTTATCAAACCATCTTAGGGCTAGTGCACTGTCTTGTGTGGGCGGATCTTGCTACTTTTGTTTGATAGTGAATCATGCGATGAATCATGCGAACCCTCTCCGAGTTATGGAAATAGATGTATCCTCACCAGCTTTTGATGTAATATATGGCATGCTTAGATGTAAGTTTGAATTGTTTATCATATCAGCAGGGCTTGTTTGATGATTCTTGATGTTAGTAGGCTAGCTACTGTGCGAGCTATAGTACTTGCAAAACACTCACCAAAGAGAAACGTTGGGGCTGATGAGCTCGTGGTACGCTTATACTTATCCCTCGTCGATCGACCAATAGCCCTAGCTCCTAAAATTGTAGGCTTAGCGATCGATCAGACAATAGTCGACATACATTCAGGCCTCATTTGGTTCATAGGGTAGGAAAATCGTAGCAAAAGTACAGAGAACGTGCAACACAAAATCATAGCAGTGCAGAGACGTACTCCCTCCGTTCCAAAATAGATGACCTAGGCGGGCTAGTTTGGCCTAGTGGGTTTCAGTGATATGACGTGGTACAGTGCCGTCCAGTCTTCGCGTGTGGTAGTAGTATTGCGGGTATAGTAAGTTTTCTTGAAGAAGCGGAATTCAACGAAGTCATGATGGTTCCTTCGTCCGAACAACTTACAGTGGGAAAGGTTGGGCCTGCGATACGACCGGGGTAGACCAGGATAATTTTGTGCATGGCAGGTGGACCAGGATGGTCGACGTCCCACATGTCAGCGAATGAAAGTATTCTTTCCGATATAGAGGACGAGCAATGACTATTCATTGTTTATTTTTGATGAAAGCTATTGTCTCCACTGTTACGACAAAGGAGTGTGAAACACGGCAACCCTGTGAACTTGGCATGTGCACCACTCCCTCCTTCCTCATGTAATGCCCAGGTTACAGCTTTTTCTCACTTTCTCTCTATCTATTTCCTCTCAAATGTTTTTTACCTTTCTTTTTTCAAGACACAATTGTTTTTTATGCCTTTTTTTAGAATTATTTTTTATACCTAGGAGCACGTGTAGAGATGGGCTCTTGCAGAGCCCACTCCTTGACTTTGTCAATGCCTCTCTCTCCTCCACATAAGGAGTACTACTTGCTATGCATGCACGGGGCGGGCAGCTGGCGTCTTGAGGGGCCAGGGCGGTGAGAGCGGGCTCCGAAAGCGGTCTGGACTCCAGCATGGCCCACCTCACATTATCACCATATATTTCTTGGAGTCTGTGCAGGGCGGGCGGGCGATCTCTTCTCCCTCCCCTGTTTCTCTCTTCTCAGCCGACGCCCGCTGAGCGATTAGATTTCGGCTATCGACGGTTTATTCAAGTACGGTCCCACATGTTAGTGAAATTGCAAGACAACGCGTGTCCCCTCTGGTGAGCGGCGTGCGAGCCGGACTGTCGGGGTTGCGACGCATACGAGTCGTAAGTGTGCCGCCTTTTCCTTTACAACTTGCGAAGCGTAACATTTTCGCGCGATCGATCGATAGAAATCCAGAACAAAATGACGAGGGCGGTTCTTTCCCGCTCGTTAGGCGGGCTAGTTCGAGTGATATGACGTGCTACAGTGCCGTCTACTTGCTCCATTTTTATGTAAGCAAGAGTTTACACTCTTACGCGGGAGGAGTGCGAAACATCGCAGATCTGATTTTGATCGAGGGATAACTGTTCCCTGCCAAATAATGGAGGATTGTTAGCGATTATAGCATGATAGTTAGGGCATCTCCAGCGCTGTCCCACAAATTGACACCGGCATCTGTCCGAGGACACTGATGGATGCCATCCGATGCTGCCCGCATACCTTTCGACAACTATATGAACTAACCGGACGAAATTCGTGCAAACAAAGCAAATTTCAAATTAACCGGATGAAATTCATTACATTTCGAAAACTTTTCCTACAAACTGGACAAAATTCATTACATATTTCGCACAAACCGTACTAAAACCTATTGTAAACCTAATCTAAACGATCGCCGGCGCCCGACCACGATGTCCGGCCATGAACCCGAGAAAGCCGGCCATGGCCTTTGCCTCCTCCTCATCCGCCTCGATAACCTCCTCCTCCAGAGCGGCGGCGACCTACCGTGTACTACTCTTCCTCGCTGCCGGCTGCGCCCGCGCACGCACGCCGGCTTCGTGGTCGTGGCGGCGGAGGCCGGCCGGGGGGTTGCTGGTGATTTCCTTCGTTTGCTCCTGCGACAGTATGTCAAAGAGAGTTTTGGAGCGCGCCCGGAGCGGAGCCGCCGAGGTCCCTCGTCTGCTCCTGCGACAGTATGTCCAAGAGAGCTTCGGAGCGCCAGGGGGCCATGGTTGAAGTGGTGCCGACAGAAGGAAGGGACCGGAAGAGAATCAGTGTGGGTCTTTGGCTATGGCTGGGAGCTGGGGCTCAAGTTAATATAGCGGGCGAATGGCAATGAGCCGCGGCAGACGGATGGACAACTGGCGCCGGAGTAGGTTCGTCGGGCGTGAATGCGGACGCTGCTTCAGTGACTTAACTGCAGATGCGTTTGGGTTACTGACATGTGGGCCCAGTGGGCATCTGGCCCGCATGCCAGTGACACACCAATTGCACCTGCAGTTAAGTCCGGTGAATGCGGCATTGACATTCTGGAGAGACGGTGACCGTTTCAGGCGGGAAGCGTGCGCTAGCGATGGAGGGGGTTTCGGTGTGCAGTGGCACTAAGATCGGTGGCTCACGATAGTACATACTCCGTACCATACTACCATAGTACCCTCTCTAGCTTAGGTTGTTTTATAGATTGTCGTTGTGATGGACGATATACATGAGCAAGGCGGTCCGAGTATGACCGTTGGTGTTGAGCCAGGTGAATACATGCTCGGCGTTCACGTAGGCCTCCATCAAACGTCTAAACAGTAATGTCAGGCACCGCTGGGGCGCGCAGGTGATGGGCTCGCCATTTGCGTTGCCCCATGAGCAGGACTTTGATTTAGAGGGCGACGTGCATGCATTAGCATGCTTTGACAGCGTGAGCGTGAGTGTCTGACGCGAAGTATTTCATTTTCATTTGGCTGACAGGGGTGCGTTGCAGCGACGAGTCCGTGGTTTGATTCCCCACATACGCATAATTTTGGTTTTTACAGTATTTCTTTCTCCATTGACAGGTAGGCCCGTGTAGATAGATAAAGAACATGAGCTGATGAGGCGCATGCGGACTGTTTGACTGGTCAACCAGACAAATACGGAGCTATACGCTGAGCCAGTGACTGTATAATCACCATATCTCGTATACAATGATCAAAGTGAGCTATCAAGACAAGTTCGATGACCGCCAATGCATTTTACTCGGTAATAAATGACCAGGATTGAAGGGGAATCCAATTTTGCTTCGTCTTCTGTCCTTGAGCTCTTGACAAACCAATGCACTATACGGTTGTCCGACCAGTCCACCCCAGAGCTCTCACCAAGCGTCGTTCATGCCACCGCGCCGCGCACTAACCGGTAAGGCAGCGATGGCATCCCGTCGCGCCGAGTTCCTCGCCGCCCACGACCGCACACAAAATGGTAGGGAAGCGATGGCATCCTGCCATGCCGAGTTCATCGCCGCTCGCGACCTCACAACTATGTGGGAGGAATTTGAAGATGCCAAGGCCGAATGGGCGGTAGAGCAAGAGGCGGCCAAAGCCGCACAGAGGGAGCAGAAAAGTCAGAAAGCACTCAAGAAAAGAGAGGCCCGCCACCGCAAGAAGAAAAGGACGCACGCGCTGCTGCGGAGAAGTCGGCGGAGATCCAAGCACGGTGGGGTGTCGCCGACAAAGCCGAGAAGGAGAACGACGGCGTCTGGCCAGCATGTGAGAAGTAGTAGTACTAGTAGTTAGTGTGTGTGTCTGTGTCTGAGTACGAGCATATACCAATACTACTAGTTACTACTGTAGTTTTTAGAGCAAATTACCAGTACATTAGCCTAGACTAAATGGAAAAATTCCTATCCTAAGCATCAAATGGCATCTCTTTCTCTATAGGAATTGAGATGCATGTCATCTCACTTCCTATGATTTTCATATTCCTATCCTATGAACGAAAGGAGGCCTCTGTTGCAGTAACTACTGTAGCTAGCAGTACCGCTGGTACAGTAGTTTTCTTCAAGAAGCCGAATTCAACGAAGTCATGATGGTTCCTTCGTCCGAGCAACTTCAAAGTGGGAAGTGGGCCTGTGATTTGACGGCTCATTAGTCATTGTTACTGCGGCGCGACGACCTAGGTGACTCTCCCTTGGAGTTCTGCGTACCTGGCAAGTGGACCAGGATGGTCGATGTCCCACATGTTCGCGAACAGAAGTATTTTTTCCGATATCGAGGAGCAAGGAAACCGCGTGGTATAGTATCACTGCTGATTGGTTCGAAAAAAATAGTATCACTGCCGATTTATAATTATTTTTTATTTCTGATGAATGCTAGCGTTTCAACTCTTACGATGAAGGGTGCCAAACACGGCACGTGCTGGATGTCCCACACGTCAGCGAAAGGAGTGGGACATGAACAGCGTGGTAGAGCCCAGCGTAAAAAAACAGCATGGTAGAGCATCTCCACTTCTTCCACTTCTGGGTCGGAGACCACACGTAGTAGTACTTAGTGGTATGAACGATACAAAGTGTGACCTGGAGAGAAAGACACGTCTAGTTGGAAGGTCTCGGGGCATACACGTAAACAAATATAAAAGTTAATATGTGCCTCCAACTAATATAGTAGTAGTAGAGTACTTAGGCACGTACTCCATAACATCACCATGCATTGCGCGTACAACATTTAGTGGTTGTACGTAGTAAGAGACAAATGTCGCCCAAGAGTTCCCTTCTCGACCTACTTTTGGGTGTTTGGTAGGGTGTATGGAGGGTGCATGAGTCCACACTAGTTTAGCACAAATACACTAGAAGCATGCATGAAGAGAGCATGCATGAAGAGGGGTATTGAGTTGAGCATGCATGAAGAGGGAACAACTATACTGAGACGAGAACGCAACCAAACACACCCTATATGCCACGCATGTTCATACCATTTGTGCCTTTCTACTTTACTTACTGCGCTACATTACTCAGGTTCGTACGTCCACTCCTGGGTACATGTCCGTCTCGTAGTTCCAGTCCCACGTGTTCTCCATATAGATGGAACGATCCTTGCATAACACGTGCACCTTGATGCTAGATGTCTCGCGTGTTGGCAAAAGGATGAACAAAGCTCACGTAAAAAAATAGAGTGGAAGAACATAGATTCCGGACGACCGAGAAGGAGCAAGGAAGCTCGTGGTGGAGCGTCTGCACTCATAATATTTAATATTATTCAGCGATATAAAATTAACCAATCATCTCCACAGTGGACTGGAAGAGTACGAAACACGGTAACCCAGTGTAGTTACATCATACTAGTACATGGCTAACCCACGCTATCACCATATTTCTTGGCTTCCGTGCGACACCTATCTCTAGTAATCCAGCAGCCTGTATCACTTCTCCCTCCTCGTCTGTATGCTTTGAGCAACTTGCATGTCCTACATTACTCCTGTTTGATACTCTAACTTAGCTAGAGGTTAGACTAACCCTGAACTAACTGTAGGCAAAGAGGTGTTTGGGTGACAGGGTTAGATTGACAATAAATGCACTTCAGGGAGAGAGAAAAGTGATTTTTCAGTGGTCCCAATGAGAACTATCTCCAGTTAGCACCTCTTGGATGGGATATTTTTTTTTGGTGGTTCGGTGCAACTTGCTCCAATTTAAACCCTCATGCTTGGATACTTTAGGGCTATTTGAGCCCCAACTAGCTCAAACTAACTCTAACCCATGGATCCAAACAGGGCCTATGGCCAGTCTCGATGCGGAACAGTCGCGTGCACCGGGAATCGGCGCTCTCTCGGCCGTCGCGCCACTTCAAAGCCGGCGCTAGTGAGAGGTCGCCTCCGCTCTGGCCGGGCATTAATGCGGCACTGACGCTCTAGGGCAACGCAGACCGTTTCACGCGGGAAGCGCGTGCTGGCAAGGGAGTATAGGTTTTGAACCGTTTCAGGTGTAGTACTGGTAGTTTGCAAAACTACTCAATTATTGCACTCAGTTTCCTAAGAAATTGTGGTAAAAAACGTTACTCCACAACCCGCTTCCCTCCTCCTTCCTCTTCCACCGCCCGCGCACGTCCGCGGGAAGCGATGATCAACCCTTATATAGGAGTGCTAGCACAAAAAGATGCATCCATGACCACTAAAATTTCCATATTAAAGCGTCGCTCCGGCGGGAGTATGGCGTATGTTGTTACCTTCGGCCGGCCCATGGCTACCGGGCGACGGCGACCAGAGAAGAGGCAGCGGGAGGGGAATGAATGTAGCTACTGTTTGGGTTCGCCTTCCGGCTTAAATAAATGCACAGCATCACGTGTACCCGCGGGTGCACAAATTGTAACATACGTGTCTGCTTAAGTGGGCGTCGCGTAACTGGTGTGTGTGAGAGAGATTCTGAGAGACAGAGTGCGTGTGCGTGGCTCTACTCTTCGGACATGTACTCAACCTTTTGCATCGGGATATAAGTATAATGGTATTTACTTTAGCTAGTGATTTATGGGGCCATGTTAACGTGGTTGTGTCAAAAAAATGTCACTTCCTGCTCGTGATTTGCGTTATATAATTACAAGCAAGATTCTCGTGCATTGCACGGAACATCAATATGCATTTTTTTACAGAACACCTGTTGTGATTGACCCATGCAGGAGTAATCCCATGTGTAAAAACTAATGATATCTCGAGAATTTTATCGGAAAACTGGTATCTCGAGAATGTCATCGAAAAAATGAAAGATGAGAGATAAGGCGAGGAGGAGTGGAGCGTGGTGGTGACTGGTGGTCGGAATGGGCGGAGGCATGGGGATGGACGGCGCCGGCAGGCGGCAGCGGCCACCATGCATGCTAGATTGTTCCAAAGACTTATTCCTTTTTTAATTGCTGAGCAATGAGGCTGCGGGAGATAATGATGTGGAGAGAGGTGCGGGTATCTTTTGTAAAATTATCATAGTTTGCTTTCTATCCTCAGATATAGATCATAAGGTCGGTATTACAAGATGGTAGGCACACCATCACCGCTAACTCGTTTTTTTATAAGGGTACAGATGATAAGTTTGCTGACTACTAAAGTAAAGTGGAATTTGTCCATGTTATGCAAGTAAATAAAGGTGATTGTTTATCATACGGGTAAGGTTGGATGAAGGGTGGTAGGAACAAATGCTCCGCCTAGAGCATGTGTGTGTGAGATGGAGTCTTAGTGTGTGTGTGGGGTGTGTGTGTGTGTGAGAGAGAGAGAGATGGAGTCTTAGTTTGTGTGTGTGTGAGAGAGAGAGAGAGATGAAGTCTTAGTGTGTGTGTGGGTGTGCGTGCGTGCGTGAGTGTGTGTATGTGTGTGTGTGTTTGTGTGTGTG
>NC_057796.1:436976697-437110384 GCF_018294505.1 Triticum aestivum | reverse complement strand
TGTGTGAGAGAGAGATGGAGTCTTAGTGTGTGTGTGTGGGGGGGTGCGTGCGTGCGTGTGTGTGTGCGTGTGTGTGTGTGTCGCGGGGTCCTCTCTGGTGGATGTAATTTAAGTGTGCATGGCTTCATCATAGAGAGGTGATGTGTATGGCAGAGGCCACCAACGATGGGGTGCGAGAGAGAAAATGCCCGTAGAGAGGGAAGAGAAGGTGTCTGCGCGTGAGAGGAGTCGACATCGAGAGAATGTGTTTGTTCGAGAGACACCGAGGAAGACTACTATATATCGATGGTGCATGTAGGCGGGAATTAAACAAAGGGATGGTCTTATTGGTTTTGGGGATATAGGGGAAGAGTGAGAGGCGGGAGAGGGGGTAGCTAGAAGGAGATTGTTATGTGTGAGTGTGTGTTTTACCCATCCAGGCGGAAGTTATGTGCACAAAAGAGGAGAACGATTCGATGTGGCGTTAGGATTGAGGGTAACTAACTACGTATGGAGACATAGAGACCTTGAACGTGCATGTGTGAGAGGTATACATGTATACGTGGGATGTGTGTGTGTGCGCGCGCGCATGATCGAGATAAAAGAAAGAAGACATAAGTCATAAGATCAACGACATGGGAGAGACGGATCGGTATGACAATATGCATGCATGTCAGAATGCAGGGAAGAAGGCCCGACAATTGAGCATGTGTTTTTATCTTTAAGAGATAGTGGCGTGGGCTGGAGCATGCATCTATGGCGAGCAAAGGGAGTGAGGCGCAACGATTGTGCAAAAGAGACCAACCTATAAATGCATATGTATGGAGAGACATATATAGTGTGGGTGATAGGAAGCAAGACTCCGTGCGAGAAATAAATGTTGACGGAGAAACTACAGATAGATACAGAGATGGAGATGCTAGCTAGAGGGACATCCGCTAGTTTGGGTGTTCGAGATGACCGTCGGGTGGTTCAAAGGGTGAAGTTATATATGTGTGTGAGAGGGCAGTTGACTGCATGTAGAGAGAAACATATGTAGTGTGCGTGATAGGAATCAAGAGTGAGGGCGAGAAAGAAGGTTGATGGAGAAACAGATAAATAGAAATATAAAGATGCTAGCTAGTGTGCGTTAGAGATAGGAGTCGAGTGGATCAGAAGGCTGGGTTATGTGTGTGGGTGTGAGAGAGATAGAGAGAGGGTGCATGTGAGTCACATACAAACAGATATCAGAGAGAAATGAGATCCAGAGAGACGGAGTTTTGTGTCTGCGAGAGAGAAAGATATTTCACAACGAGAGTGATAGCTAGAGAGACATACGATGGAACGCAAGATATCTCTAGGGAGAGAGGGTGTGTGTGAGCGACATACAAGAGAACAATGGAGAAATATGAGACCCTGGGAGACAGAGTTTGTGTTTGTGTGTGAGAAAGAGATATTGAAGAGGAAGATTCGTAGGTTCTCATATCTAAGGAGCGAAAGACATCTCTGTATGAGGGGTGTGCGAGTGGCACACATGGGAATAGTAGAGAGAAATGAGACCCCGGGAGACAAAGTTTTGTGTTTGTGTGAGAGAAAGAGATTCCACATGGAGAATCATAGTTAGAGACACATAGCAGGGAGCGAGATATACTTAGAGAGAGATAGAGTGATGAAGGTCGAGGGAGAGAGTACCGTCAGTGTGTTATGAAGATAAAAGATCATTGTCGACATACAGGTAGCACGAGAGATACCTGAGAGACGATGAACGCGTATTGGTCCAGAGAGATAGTCCTATATAAGCATGAGTGATAGCTATATGAGACGAATATCTGGATTAAAGGGGATTCAAATATTTAAACTGGAGATCACTACATCGATAATATCATAACGCAAATTGGTGTATCGAACATGCATATTCCTTTGAATTTGGGCACACGTGTAATGTTATATAGTTTATCAATATTGGTGATCCATAGATTCTTCAATTACAAACAATGCATGGTTTATATGCAATTAATGTCTAAACGGGATTACACTATATGTTGCGTGTGTGAAACACATTATACATGTTTGAGAAGTAAAACAAAAACCCGCATGAAACGCACATTAATTGGAGACAGTTAGGGAGGAATGCATACATTGGATTTCAACATAAAGTGGTTTCAAATATTTGAAAATCCAAATTGATGGATACAACCTTACGAACCTGAGATCATGCCATTTGTAAACCATATTTATGTATAAATGGTGTTGTGCTTTTGAAAGTATATATAAAAAATGATGTATATAGAATGTAATTCCAATTGAAAATGGATCCCGCCCGAAAAAAAATTAGAATACAAACAGGATTAGAATTGAGTTGGCACGGTAAACGTGCACTCTACAAAATTTGAACGAAACGGGGAAAGTCGCAGTAACCGCCTGAAACCAAAATATGCGAGATGGAAATCACTACTGCCTATCCCTGCCACGCAAAGCCTATCTGCTGGATTTCTATAGGTTTCGATAGGGGTAGGTTTGTAATTTCACCCAAACGTGACATAACCGCCTCTCACCCGGATTCATACACGGTGGGTGCCAAAACACAGTGTGTCCTTGGCCGAAATCGACTCCCTCTCCGATTCATATTCATACACGGTGGGCGCCAAAAACAAACTCTCGTCGGCAAATATTCGGTGTATGCGAGATTACCGTCCTATCTGCAACTGACTAATGTTGCTATGATGTAGTAGAAATTTGAAACGGGGGCTAAGTTTGTAAATTTCCTCGCATTTGAGACAAGCGCGCCCTGAATACATGGTTCCCCCTTCCTCTCTACCTCCCTTTTCCCCATTCGTACTCCGTGGGCGCCAAAACACCCTCTCCACCCCACCCTCCTCCGTCCGCCGCCGTCCGCCACCCCATCCACCGCCGTCCACCTCCACCATGCCGGAGCTGATACCCCGATGCCTCCGTCCATTACAAGAGATCGACCTCTCTCATCCACGGCTTCGGACCGGGATCCTTGCATCCCGTCCTCTCGCTTCATCCCCGCCGTCGTCCACCTTGCCGGCGCCGCTCCTACGACCGTCTCGTCCACTGCGCCCCGCCGCCACCGTCTACCCTCCTAGATCTGCTTCCACGCCGCCGACAGCCATCGCTACCGCAGCACCATCAAATTCTCAGCAGATGCGTACACAGCGCCGCACCAGAGGCGATACTCTTTCGTATCTGCTCAACTTATTTATCGCAGCAAGAAAATAGATTGCCACTGCTTTACTCTGATTTCTTGTCTTGGTTGTGAAGTTGCCTTTGTCCGGTTTGCACCTTCAGATCCGCCATGTCACGCTCAACACTATACTCCCAATGCTTATGGTTTTCCCCTTTTATATTCCACATTAATTAAATCCAAGTAGACTAAATTTCAAAATTGGGTCAGTCGATTTTTCAGAGCTCGCCGGAGTTCGCTGGTGCGATCGAAGGGGCTCGAGTGGTTGTGGGGCCTCGCCGAACGAAGAAGACTCGACACGGGTGGGGGTTGGGGCGGGGGTGGGGGGTGGGGGTGGCGGAGGAACACAGGCGGTGGGGCCGGTGGTCCGGCCGGCGGCCCGTGCGGTGTTCTGTATGGGAAGAATCAGAGACGAGAAAGAAGAAGGGTTAGGAGACGTAGGATCTTCATCCAACCGGCTGAAATGGTCGAGAGACGGCTGGGAGTTGCATTCTTAATGCGCTCTGGTTCATCATGTGTGGGCGCTGCGCAACCAACATTTTATTATCCAAAATCTGCTTGCTCTTCTTTACCATGTTCCTCTTCCGTTCTTCTTTAATATGTACTCTCTCCGTTCCTAAATACAAGGCTTTGTATAGATTCCACCATGGACTACATATGGAGCAAAATGAGAGAATCTACACTCTAAAATGTATCTGGATACATCTGTATGTGATCCATAGTGGAACTCTCTACCAAGACTTCTATTTTGGAACAGAGGGAGTATGATAGTAGTACAGTATGTTCCTTGTACTGAAGATGAGCAGGGGCATTTGCAGTGTAGAGGTCTATACGGTCGGTTGTGATGGACACTTTGAGCCTCTTTGATTCGTAGGATCTTGTAAACATAGGAATAGGATTTGTAGTGGCCTGCCCACTTGAATCCTATAAGAATAGCAAGGAAATGCGGGGAGCTGTGTCGCCTTTGAGAGTTACACTGATATTAACAGTACCACACTTTCACTTCAAGAGAGCTGGTATCCGAAGCCTTTCTAGTCGTACCGGCAATACTAGCACATATATTCCAGCAAGTTCCACTTTGCTGATTTTACTCTGATGCTTAAGGTTTTCGCGTTATATCTACTCTATGATCTGTGTAGCTGTTTTGTGTCGCACTAGCAGCAGTCCACTCTTGAAGCTAAACACTGCAATGACTTATAAAATTGGCACCAAGGCATTGAGTGCCATTCTGGATGCAATGAAACTCATACGCTCCCCACCTGTTGATTCTTGTTCAGAATATGATCCTAATGACTATTCTAACCTCGAGGAGTCAAAGGAAGATGGCCTGTCCTATTCACCCATCAAGGTGCCTGTTTTAATATGGCAATGTTTCATTGATTGCGGGTATCTTGCATATGTTGTCTTGCATTTCTTCTACTTTGTTGCACCGCCATCTGCTTAGTTTACTCATCATATATGTCGAGATGCCATGCCCATCCATTATCAATACATATTCCATCTGTCATCATACCATGTTTTTCCACTCAAATGTTGTTCTTGTGCATCAGACATCAAAAAGGAAGAGGGTGATTGCCGAACCTGAAGGAGCACCAGCAAAGTCCTTGAAAAACGTGGTGGTGCCGGAGAAATCAGACAGCACCCCACTTATATTGGCTGTACAACCAGTGACACAAAACGTAGGACCGACTCCAGCAGACTGTACCCATACTTCACTGGCCACACCACTAGCCCCACCACACAGGACCTGCACTCCAGCAAAAGGTATACCGATTTCATTTGCCATAGCACCAGCTGTACCACAGAAAAATCCCACTCCAGCAAAAAGTACAGCAAGTCCACCGGCCGAAGACCTATCCCAACTGCAGAGACGGCCAATTCCTGCAGATTGGAACCCCATTCCATTTATTCCCAGTTTAAAAGACAATGCTTTCAATGTTGTTAGGGACTACGTGCATATATTCCCATCATGGGAAGATTATTGTGAAGACAAACACCATTTTCACATCTTCCTGTCCAACTTACGTGTAAGTGCTATTATTCATGGTTATTATTTTCCTGTTTTCTGCTGATTGAACACATCAATGATTTACATTACATTGTTGTAACTAGGCGAGGGTCAATCTGGATAGTCATGACGAGCAAAGCTTGCTTGTGCTTTTCAAGGAAGCATTGCAGCAGTATCGGTGTTACCTGAGGAAATCACACTTTGATGGCAAGTCTATAAACGAATTTCCGGTGAAGTCTCCTGTGCTAAATTTAGAAGACATTGAATGGAAAAACCTTGTTATGCACTGGTCTCGTTCCCAGGATGAGGTACTGTCTATGAAATCACATGACAATTTGAACTTCTACTTTTCCGCATGTGCCTTACGGATCTTTTTTGCAGGAAATCTGCTCGAAGAAGAATTCCGGTTTGACAAGAACGACAGGATATCGCAAATATGCTGCCCGCTGCTTTGCTCTTGTTAGTACCTGTTGTCCTGTATCACTGTACTTGCATACATACCTGGTTCATTATGTGACAGCAGTATGCATGATAGCTTGCTTATCAATTGTTCGCTCCAAATTATCTGATCTGTATGAATGGTTACATTAGTGTAGAATATATCCAATGCCAATGTTTTTTTAGCTCTGCATTGTTCTTGTAAGTACATGCTGTCCTTTATCAGTGTACTTATAATGACAGGTAGTTGTTCATGTACCATCACTCTGCAGCTTATTTTCCTTTGCCCTCCATTTTCTACACATCAGATCTATATTTACTCTTACCATAAGGTTGGTACTGAAGAAGTTTAGCTGTGCATTGCTCTTGGCTGTACCTTTTGCCTGTATCGCTGCACTTACATTTATAGCTACTTGGTTATGTAGCATCACTCTTCATCTTATCTTAAATATTCTCCATTTTTTCTATATTATCACATCTATATTTACTCTTAACAAAATGTAGAATAAAGGCAATGCTTTTGAAGAAGATTCTGTGGTAAACTTCTTGAATTGCCCCCCCCCCCATCAGCATGGACAAGGCCTTTATAGAGCCTGTCTTCACCAATAATGTAAGTTTGTCCATCTCAAGCCTTCAAACTTTGTTGTATATATTTGGTTAGGCATGACTGCAACAGCTGTTTATTTTTGGTGTTTGCATCAAATTGCTTGTTTAAAGTTTATTATGTAGTTCATAAACAAAAGTTTGTCCTTTCTCAATTTAAGTTTTCAGTTGTACAACCAAGTTCCTTCTTCATACCATGTAAATTAAACTATACAGAGCAAGTGATCTTCTTTTGCACTGCATGTATGCTTCTGTTCTTCATCCGTAATCCAGTGGTGTGGTGAACCTACCCACTACAGCACAATGTCATATTCTGCAATGTCTTAACTATGAACAATGTCATATCATTCTACTATTATTTAAACCGTCTCTTTATTTGCCAATCTGAAATGGTATAAATTGACAGCACACTAACCATTGATACTTATGAGTTCTTGATCTGTAATCCAGTGGTGTCGTGAAGCTGCCAACTCCTTCACAATGTCATTTCCTGCCATGTCTTGACCTGAACAATACCATATTGTGTTAATGCAATTTTAAACTGTGTCACTTTATTCGTCAGTAAGAAATGTGATGAATTGTCAGCACTGATACTTTTATGTGCAAAACCTGTCATCTGTCTGCTTGTTTATCTTTCAGAGTGAGGAAGATATAAGTGTTGAACAAGCGCAGTCTCATCATCTTGCTCAGCTGCTTGCGCTGCAGCTCCCCAGCAGGGCTAACCTTTCTTGAACTCTATTGAAGTGCTGTCGGTTTTGTATATTATTTTGTCGGCGTGTTTATTTGCACTGGTGGCGATCTTTGATGCCCAGTGTATGTAATCTGTTGTCTGCTTGTGCTTTATTATCATAGTGGCGAACTTTGATGCCCAGTGGATGTAATATGCCATAATTTCTTTATTGTATAGTCTAGGTTTTTTCTTATTCACGATGCTGCAGTTATTTTACTGTATATATATCCTGTCTTCGTAGTAAACCGGCCAAACCGTAAAATTACGGTACATAATCGGGCCGTCATGCAATCACGATGTAGGTTGGGCCTGAAACGTGCCGAACAGCTCATGGGCCGGCAGCAGCCCGAAATGAACCCCGGCCCATGATTGTGCGAATCAAATCACGGGCTTTTAACAGGCCAAAATTGTCTCGGTCCTTGTTTGGCCCAATCAGATATCGGCTGCGAGCATGCCGGATGCAAACCGGGCCGTAGTTAGGCCCAACTATATGACGAGCTTTTAACAGGCCGAAATTAATATAGGGCCGAAATGTTAAACGGGCCCTTAACAGGCCAAAACTAATATCAGGCCGAATTAGTAAGTGGGCCTTAAGCAAGTGGGCCCAAAAGCATAGTGTCCAGTTGACGGGCCGAATCTGATATGGGCCATAATTGAGCCCAAAGCCTCTTAAAGGGCCGGACCTGATCTGGGCCGTAATTTGGCCCAGAACGTGGTAGGCTTTTAACAGGCCGGATCTCATATGGGCCACTATTAGGCCCGGAGCGTGGTAGGCCATTAATGGACCGGATCAAATATGGGCCGGCATTTGGCCCAAAACATGGCAGCCAGTTAATGGGCCGGCCTACTAGGGTCCTCAAAATCTTGTGGGCCTACAGCTGGGCCGGCCCATTAATGTCGGCAAAATCTCGTGGGCCTTTAGCTGGGCCGGCCCATTATGATCCGCAAGAATCTTGTGGGCCTTTACCTGGGCCGGCCCATTATGGCACACCAAATCTTGTGGGCCTTTACCTGGGCCGGCCCATTATGGCCCGCAAAATCTTGTGGGCCTTTAGCTGGGCCGGCCCATTATGGCCCGCAAAATCTTGTGGGCCTTCAGTTGGGCCGGCCAATTTAAACTTGATGGGCCGGTCCACGTGTCAACATACCATAGGCGCGTCTCGCCCATTGGATGAGTGACACCTGTGCCAACACGGACCTGACATGTGTCTCCTCCAGCCAATGATGATTTTACACGTGGAAAATCCCCACTCGTCGGGGCTGTTAACGGGTTATCGGATCCAAAACCCGACCCGATAGCTTAACGGCGTTCCGTTACGGTGGATGCCACGTGTCGGTCACCCTTGACGAAAGCACTTCTATGACGCGCAATTTATCGTCATGGAAGTGGACACTTCCGTGATGATAATTTTGGTAATGTCATGGAACACTTCTACGACAGCACAGGTATGACTATCTTGATTTTGTCATAAATTTTTCATGGATGTACATGCATGACGAAAAACGCGACCTATTGTGACAAACACGTATGATCACGGAAGTGTATTTTTTTGGTAGTGCAGAGAGCAGGCCGGGGCGACGGCGGCGGCGCGTGGCAAAGTAGAGCAAGCCGGGGCGATGGCGGCGGCGCGCGGCAAGCAGAGCAGGCAGGGGTGGCGGGGCGGGGAAGGGAGGGCTCACTGGGCGGCGACGTACGACGAGGCGCGGCAGAGGGCGGCGACGGCGAGGTCGGGGCAGAGGGCGGCCACGTCGGGGCAGGGGTGGCGCGGGGCGGCGACGTTGTCAGGGCGCCGCGGGATGGCATCGGGGCAGCGGGGGACGCCGTCGGAGGTAGGGCGACGACGACGACGACGAGGCAGAGGGGCAGCCTGGCAGCGTCGTCGGGGCGGGATCGAAGAACTGAACGAAAATTTTCACAAGTGTTGATTATATAGACAGAGCATTGGTTCCGGTTCGTGCCACAAACCGGGACCAATGCACCCCTTTAGTCCCGGTTGGTGCCACCAACCGGGACCAAAGGTATCTTTTCAGCAGCCCAAAGGGCGGGAAGTAGAGACCTTTGGTCCCGGTTGGTGGCACCAACCGGGACTAAAGGTTGGGCATTGGTTCCGGTTGGTACCATGAACCGGTACCAATGCACACCCACCGGGACTAAAGGCCTTGTGCTATCCGCGTCGCGGCACGAAAGTTTAGTCCCGCCTCGCTAGTTGAGGGAGCTCGAGAGTGGTTTATAAGCCCCAAACCCGCTGCCCTCTCGAGCTCCTCTCAAATGCAGGCTTACGGGGCTAAACACACTGTATCTGCATGTGGGCCTACTCGGCCTTCTACGGGCCTGAATCCTGGCCCATGGGTGGGTTTCTAGTCGTATTCAGGCCGTGGTGGCCCAGTAGGTGACATTTTTTATTTTTTTGTTTTCTTTGTTGCTTTTTTTATTTTGTTTCTACTTACAACAAAATACTTACTGTTGCTATTTTTATTTATTTTATTAAGGTTTATTTATTTTATTTTATTATAGTTTATTTTATTTTGTTTCTACGTATTTATTTTATAAAAGTTTATTTTATTTTATTTTATTTTGTTTCTACTTATTTATTTTATTTTATTTTGTTTCTACTTATTTATAAAAGTTTATTTTGTTTAGACTTATTTATTTTATTTTTGCCTTTTGTATTTATTTTATGAAAATTGTTTTTGCTTTTAATGTTTTGAACAGAAAATACTTTGATAATTTTGGTTGCATAAATTCTATATAATTTTAGTTTCAATAATACTGGAGGTTTACAAAAGCTTTTTAGTTGATTCCTTTAGTACCAGTTCTAAGGCTGTTACAAAGGCATTTCATTTGGTACCGGTTCTAAGGCTGGGGCCCCACGAGCACCTTTAGTACCGGTTCGTGGCATGAACCGGTAAAAGAATTTTCTAGTTGATTCTTTCTCCACCTGTTTTTCAGTCCCACCTCGCCAAGTGAGAGGCACTCGCAGCGGTTTATAAGCCCTGAGTGCAGAGACGATGAAGGAGGGGCGCAATGCTCACCTCCACATTGCTTAGCTTCAGGCCTTGAGGAAGTGGTGTAGACTGCACGGAGTTATCAGGATTTCGGTCGAAAACTACACATAGCTCCGTGCAGTCTACACTATTTCCTCAAGGCCTGAAGCTAAGCAACGTGCAGGTGAGCACTGCGCCTCTCTTTTATTTTTAATAACTTATTACAACTCCGGACTTCTTGTGTGTTCAAAATGCAACATTCAAAGCCACATCATCAATTTTCAACCCTTTCTGTCTTCATTTGTTATTTTTCATGCATTTACTGTTTTTTTTAGCTATAAGACCCTGAATTGAAAAGCATTTCAAATGAACTACGAAAAGGTTGAAAGTTGGCATGGTATCATCATTTCACCCACATAGCATGTGCTGAAAAGTTGAGAGGGTTACGGCAAAAACTGGATGCACTTCGTGTACAAAACGGATAATTTGTTTCGAGATATCAGGGTTTCATACGGAAACTCGTCTGTTACAACGGGCATTTCAAATGAACTACGAAAAGGTTGAAAGTTGGCATGGTATCATCATAATAGTTGTGGAGAGAAAGTCTTCACTTTCTTCGCTTGTGTCGTTTGCTTATTGCGCCGTAACCATGGATAATCTTCATCGTTTATCAGGATGCTTGGGTCAGCCTTGACTTTGAAGGGAGGAATTTTATGAAACCTGTGCCGCTAGGACGAACGTGTCCCTCCAGACATGTCTATCTTGCCCTCCACTCCCACGATGTCCCTTTTTCCTGAAAGAACTATGTGGCGCTTTGGCTCATCGTATGATGTATTTTCTTCCTTATCTCTTCTTTTTCTCGGTTTGGTAGACATGTCCTTCACATAGATAACCTGTGCCGCTAGGACGAACGGTTCGTCAGTGTACCCAAGATTGTTCAGATCCACTGTTGTCATTCCATACTGTGGTCTACCTGTACCCTGCCTCCTGATAGATTGACCCATTTGCACTTAAACAAAGGGACCTTAAAATCATGTCCGTAGTCAAGTTCCCATATGTCCACTATGTAACCATAATATGTGTCTTTTCCCCTCTTGGTTGCTGCATCAAAGCGGACACCGCTGTTTTGGTTGGTGCTCTTTTGATCTTGGGCGATCGTGTAAAATGTATTCCCATTTATCTCGTATCCTTTGTAAGTCAATACAGTCGAAGATGGTCCCCTGGACAACGAGTACAGCTCATCACAAACAGTGTTGTCACCTCTGAGACGTGTTTCCAACCAACTGCTGAAAGTCCTGATGTGTTCACATGTAATCCAGTCGTCACACTGCTCCGGGTGTTTGGACCGCAGACTGTTCTTGTGTTCATCGACATACGGGGTCCCCAAGGTAGAGTTCTGTAGAACTGTGTAGTGTGCTTGAGACCAAGAATGCCCGTCCCTGCATATTATTGAGTCCCCTCCAAGCGTGCCTTTTCCAGTCAGTCTCCCCTCATACCGCGATTTAGGGAGACCTATCTTCTTAAGGCCAGGAATGAAGTCAACACAAAACCCAATGACATCCTCTGTTTGATGGCCCATGGAGATGCTTCCTTCTGGCCTAGCGCGGTTACGGACATATTTCTTTAGGACTCCCATGAACCTCTCAAAGGGGTACATATTGTGTAGAAATACGGGGCCCAGAATGACAATCTCATCGACTAGATGAACTAGGACGTGCGCCATGATATTGAAGAAGGATGGTGGGAACACCAGCTCGAAACTGACAAGACATTCCGCCACATCACTCCTTAGCATTGGTATGATTTCTTGATCGATCACCTTCTGAGAGATTGCATTGAGGAATGCACATAGCTTCACAATGGCTAATCGGACGTTTTCCGGTAGAAGCCCCCTCAATGCAACCGTAAGCAGTTGCGTCATAATTACGTGGCAGTCATGAGACTTTAGGTTCTGGAACTTTTTCTCTGGCATATTTATTATTCCCTTTATATTCGACGAGAAGCCAGTCGGGACCTTCATATTGAGCAAGCATTCAAAGAAGATTTCCTTCTCTTCTTTGGTAAGAGCGTAGCTGGCAGGACCTTCATACTGCTTTGGAGGCATGCCGTCTTTTTCGTGCAAACGTTGCAGGTCCTCCCATGCCTCAGGTGTATCTTTTGTCTTCCCATACACGCCCAAGAAGCCTAGCAGGTTCACGCAAAGGTTCTTCGTCACGTGCATCACGTCGATTGAAGAGCGGACCTCTAGGTCTTTCCAGTAGGGTAGGTCCCAAAATATAGATTTCTTCTTCCACATGGGTGCGCGTCCCTCAGCGTCATTCGGAACAGCTAGTCCGCCGGGACCCTTTCCAAAGATTACGTGTAAATCATTGACCATAGCAAGTACGTGATCACCGGTACGCATGGCAGGCTTCTTCCGGTGATCTGCCTCGCCTTTGTAATGCTTGCCTTTCTTTCGACATTGATGGTTGGTCGGAAGAAATCGACAATGGCCCAGGTACACATTCTTCCTTCATTTGTCCAGGTATATACTTTCGGTGTCAGCTAAACAGTGTGTGCATGCGTGGTATCCCTTGTTTGTCTGTCCTGAAAGGTTACGGAGAGCGGGCCAATCGTTGATGGTTACAAACAGCAACGCGTGCAGGTTAAATTCCTCATATTTGTGCTCATCCCACACACGTACACCGTTTCCATTCCACAACTGTAAAAGTTCTTCAACTAATGGCCTTAGCTACGCATCAATGTCGTTGCCGGGTTGCTTAGGGCCTTGGATGAGAACTGGCATCATAATGAACTTCCGGTTCATGCACATCCAAGGAGGAAGGTTATACATACATAGAGTCACGGGCCAGGTGCTGTGATTGCTACTCTGCTCCCCGAAAGGATTAATGCCATCTGCGCTTAAACCAAACCATACGTTCCTTGGGTCACCTGCAAACTCAGCCCAGTACTTTCTCTCGATTCTTCTCCACTGCGACCCGTCAACGGGTGCTCTCAACTTTCCGTCTTTCTTACGGTCCTCACTGTGCCATCGCATCAACTTGGCATGCTCTTTGTTTCTGAACAGTCGTTTCAACCATGGTATTATAGGACCATACCACATCACCTTCGCAGGAACCCTCTTCCTGCGGGGCTTGCCGTCAACATCACCACGGTCATCTCGTCTGATCTTATATCGCAATGCACCGCATACCGGGCATGCGTTCAAATCCTCATACGCATCGCGGTAGAGGATGCAGTCATTAGGGCATGCATGTACCTTCTGCACCTCCAATCCTAGAGGGCATACGACCTTCTTTGTTGTGTACGTACTATCGGGCAATTCATTATCCTTTGGAAGCTTCTTCTTCAATATTTTCAGTAGCTTCTCAAATCCTTTGTCAGGCACAACATTCTCTGCCTTCCACTGCAGCAATTCCAGTACGGTACTGAGCTTTGTGTTGCCATCTTCGCAATTGGGGTACAACCCTTTTTTGTGATCCTCTAACATGCGATCAAACTTCAGCTTCTCCTTTTGACTTTCGCATTGTGTCCTTGCATCGACAATGACCCGGTGGAGATCATCATCATTTGGCACATCGTCTGGTTCCTCTTCATCTTCAGCAGCTTCCCCCGTTGCAGCATCACCGTATTCAGGGGGCACATAGTTGTCATCGTCCTCTTCTTCTTCGCTGTGTTCCATCATAACCCCTATTTCTCCGTGCTTCGTCCAAACATTATAGTGTGGCTTGAAACCCTTATAAAGTAGGTGGGTGTGAAGGATTTTCTGGTCAGAGTAAGACTTCGTATTCCCACAATTCTGGCATGGACAACACATAAAACCATTCTGCTTGTTTGCCCCAGCCACTTCGAGAAAATTATGCACGCCCTTAATGTACTCGGAGGTGTGTCTGTCACCGTACATCCATTGCCGGTTCATCTGCGTGCATTATATATAATTATGTGTGTCAAAAGTAAGAAAATTAGACAAGTATCTATCTAAAGTAACAATTTTTTTCTTTCAGAAAGAAGACAAGAAGAAGAGGCTCGCCACGGTGGTGCCGGAGACGAGATCGGCGCGGGCGATCGACGGCGGTGAAGACGGGGACGGGGCGTGACGGACCGCTAAACCTAGACAAATCTCGGCAAAAATGGAGCTCGGAGGTCGAGCTTCGAGAGGAGAAAGCTTAACTAGTGTGGCTCGGGCATTTCATCGAACACCTCATGTGCATAGGAGGTGAGCTAGAGCACCCAAATACCCTCCCCTCGCCGGCCAGCGAAAAACAGAGCACTGTGGAGTGCTCTGCCGCGGCGATGGGGTATATATCGGCAACTCGTTTGTCCCGGTTCGTGGCTGGAACCGGGACTAAAGCTCACCCTTTTGTCCCGTTCGAGACACGAACCGGGACCAATGGCTGTGGGCCAGGAGCGAGGCCTATTGGTCCCGGTTCGTGCCTAGAACTGGGACAAATGGGTCCAAACGAACCGGGACCAATGCCCACGAGGCCCCCGCCGGCTCCCTAGGCTCACGAACCGGGACGAATCCCACCCATTGGTCCCGGTTCGTGGAAAACCGGGACTAATGGGCTGGCCAGGCCCGAACCAAAGCGCTGTTTTCTACTAGTGTGGAATGGGTTGTACCGTGTGTAGTACACAACAACAGTGCATTTGGCAGAAAGATGCATGCTAGATAATCTGTTCTCGTGCCTTTGTAAAGAAATATAAGAGCGTTTAAATCACTAAAGTAGTGATCTAAGCGCTCTTATATTTCTTTGCTGGGGGAATAATATTGTCTTTTATACTCTTTTGTATGTACTTACCTTCTAGACTGCAAACCCAACTCTTATAGTTCTACCACTCTCCCCTTGACCCCAAGAGCATCTACATTCCATGATGGGCATGCATATGGGAACTCTTGGGGAGCAAGATTGCATATGTAAGAGCAACTCCAACGGGCCGACCCAAATGGACGGCGCATTTGTCCGTTTTTTGTCCGTTTGGGTCGGCCGCCCGCCCGGCGTCCGCCCAGTTTTGCATTTGGGTTGGCAGTGCGCCCTACGCGCCGACCCATTTCATGTCAGCACTTAATTTTAAAAAAAGGCCCGCGGCCATAGATCATGTCAGCGGCCATAGATCATGCCGGCACCTTGTCAGCGCCAGCTACATTGTCGGCTTCAAAAATACCACCGCAGTTCATGCTGGCGCACTCGCCAGCGGCCGGCACACATGCCAGCACACAAAAAGGGGTGGGACTTGAGTTCGATCACGCCATCGCAGCCCCGTGGTCACGCCATCACACAAGCCGGCATACAAAAAAGGAAGGTGCTCGCGGCCACGAGATCACTCGTCGGTTAACTTAAGCATGTCGGCCTGCATCTTCTCGAACCACGGCCTATTCCTTGGCGACACGGTTTTGAGATCCACCTTCATGATCTCCACCCCGATCATCATGCTCGCGAGAGCCACTTCTTTCGCCTTGGTCTTGGCGTTGGCGGCCTCGATCTCTAGCATCTTGGCTTGTTTCTCCGCCTCCATCTCAAGCATCTTGGCTTGCTTCTCCGCGTCCATCTCAAGCCTCCTCCTTTGGATCTCCATAAAGGCATTCATTTGCTCTTCTTCGAAACGCCGGCGCTCCTCCTCCCTTGAGTCCTTCTTGTTCATCATGCCCTCCACGCTTGCGATCAAGGCGTTCGATGCCGCATCCCGCTTGTCCTCATTCTTGGAGTTGGTCTTCCCCTTCGGCCGTACACGTGGAAGCCGGGCATCGGGTTGCAAGCCGATGCGCGGGGCGAGTCCGGCAGCACCATCCGAGGGAACACGGATGAGCCGGTGCTGGCGGCGGTGCCCACGGCGGCGTTAACGAGGCCGTGCTGGGTAGGGTTTAACCCTAGCATATAGGGCGCCTCCCTCGTTGCCGCCGCGACGCGGGCGTTGGTGACCTCCTGCTACGCGGCGGCGGTGACGGCGGCAGCCGCGACGGCTTCATCCCTCGCGTCCGCGGCGTGCCTCCGGCCCTTCGTCTTGGCTCACTCCCTTGTCCGTTGTTCGGGCATCAGCCCCTTCTTTGGCTTGGGCGCGGCAGCGGTCTTGCGCGGGGCACAAGGCTGGCATTTTCCGAAGGGGGCGGTTGTCATGCCGGACGAGGCAAGGGAGGCGAGGCCGGCGGCGGCGTTGAGGTCGAGGTCGTCGTCTATGGCAGGTGTGCGGAGAAGCGCGCGCGCGGGCGGGAGGGTTTTGGGGAAAATGGGGGGAAATGGTGGTGGCTGCCACCGACCGGCGTGTCCGTCTTGTGTCCGCGTCGACGCAAATCCGGCTCAAAAATGGGCTGGGAATGGGTCGGCATGCGGACGCCAAGCGACGTGCGTCCATTTGGATCGGCGCGTTGGGCCACCTTTTGTGTCCGCGCCGATCCAAACGGACGGCGGCGGATGAAATGGTCGCCCCATTGGGGTTGCTCTAACTCCACATTGATAAAAAGAAGAAAAAAGTGGCTACTGTCTTTGCACAGCAAAACACACACACACGTACCCAACTTTAATTCAACGACATGCGAGGTAATTTTTGTCACTACGGGAAAATAACTCGTTGTCGTGTATCTACATATAAGTGAGGGTAAAAACACGGGTGCCAGGTTTAAAAGACTGTAAGCCGAGTACCTAACTAGGCACACACAATGTTAAAAAAGAAAGTAGGCACACATGGTAAACTAAACGAACTTAGCTTACATAGCCGTAAGCCGAGTGGTTGCAGAAAAAGTTCCCGGCTTACAAAAAATGTACGGGATAAAAACATAAAGCACATGGCTTACATAGAATTCCCGGCAATGATGCTTGCCATGTGGCCACCGTCGGCGCGCTTAACGGCTAGCATGACAGCCGTTGGTATAAGCCGAGTGCGCTCGCAGCCGGCCAATGGCATATGTGGCAGCGCACTATAAATGAGTAGTTTTTTTTTGAATTGTCATCGGGAGGGAGAAGAATTCTCCCCACCTGAATTGTATTTATTTGTTGTCTATAGGCTTTACAGCCTAATACAAGATAGGGTTCAAGTACAGGGGGCACAGGAAGAAGAAATAAAGGAAAATAACACACAAGCAAACACATGGCGAGGGGGGACACAACAAAACAAGGGGCACCATGGGCGCTCGAACTGCACCGGCGAGCCCAGGCAAAACCACGACACTGTACCATCGACGCAATCGAAAAGCACCGGGGCAACCAAGACTGCACAACGCCGTGACACCACCTGTGTCATGGGGTACATTCGAACGGTCACCCGGGCCGAGATGACGCCACGGCACCTGTGTGTCACCGGCGTAGCCAAAGGGCATCCCCAAGCATAGAACTCCACAGAGCACACCCAAAACATCACAACAAGGGGCACCACGGGCGCTCGAACTGCGGCGGCGAGCCGAGACTAAACCATGACACTGCACCGTCGACGCAATCGAAAAGCACCGGGCAACCAAGACTGCACAACGCCGCGACACCACCTGTGTCATGGGGTACATTCGAACGGTCACCCGGGCCGAGACGACGCCACGGCACCTGTGTGCCACCGGCGTAGTCGAAGGGCATCACCAAGCATAGAACTCCACATAGCACACCCAAAACATCACAAGACCGGGGGATGAAGACAACGGCATCAAGATGGGAACGACGGGAAGCGTCGCCGCTGTCTCGACCAACTGCTGCTGGCCGACCATGGATTTCTCCCAAACCCCGGTCACATCCTCCACAAGACGAGACGCAGAGCAGCCGCCAATAGCGCCGGGCGGCGCTGGAATGGGCAGCCCCAGATCCAGGCGAATCCAACCGGCAGCGACGCCGGCAGGCACCCTTGACGCCAAGGCCACTGGCGTGGCGCCCCTGCAGGTAAAGCCACAAGACAGCGACAACCCACCGGGGGAACTGGGAGGTGGAGGGCACCCTAGGCAGGAAGCCGCGACGCCACCTTCGTTTGGCGACCGCGCGGAGGAGCACGAAGACGACAGAACGGGCGGCGGCGGAGGTGGAGGACACGGTAGTTTAGATCTGCGGGAAGGCAGGATGCGGAGCGCCCGGCAGACAGATGACGACGACGAGCAGTTGAGGACGGGACGGCGGAGGCCGGTGCAAGGCGTGGAGCAGGAGAGCGGGCCGCACCCCCAGCCCAGAAGGTAACAGTCGCCGCCGAAGCAGCCACGAGGCCCGGACGGGAGCCACCCGAGAGCCCGCAGCCGCGGCGCTCTAACCAGATCTAGAAGGAGGGCGCCGGCCGACGCCGGGGGAGCAGGCCAGAGGAGGCCCGAGGCCAGAGCTGGCGGCCCCCCGTCGCGGAAGAGGGGACGGGGCAGCAGGGCCAAACCCACGCGTGCGGGACGGATCCGCCGCCGCACCTTCGCCCGGGCTTTGCCCGACGATGTTTGCCGGCGGCGGTGAGCTGCGATGGCCGGAGAGAGAGGCTGTGGCGGCGCCCGGCGGCGAGCTCCGAGGAAGGAGGCCAGCCACTAAGCAGCCGCAGCCACCACGCGCGCCGTGGGTGCCCCCAGCTTCTCGCGCCCGATTGGATCTGAGGCGCCGCAGCAAGGTCCCCGCCGCCGCCGCCAACCTCACGGCTTTGCGTTATGGCGTCGTCCGGCGGCGGCGGAGAGGAGGACGGCCGGATTTTTTAGTGGCGGCGGCTAGGTTTTGCAGGTTCCGCCCGAGTCGCCCACACGGGAGCGACGCCCAATTTATCCATCCAAACATACTTTTTCATGTGATTTCCAAAGTTGAATCTATTTATCTTTTGAGCTGGTAGCCTAATTTATAACCTGTTAGGATATTTGTGCTCGGAATCAGGACTACGACTTCGCCATGACAACGCCTGCAGCAAGGTTGCGAGCGACACTGACATGCATCATTACTGCGAGCATCAGCCACCGCTAGAGGCAAGCCTTCGCCAACATTTTCACACGCGCCCTAAAACCCAATGAGCAAGACAACCTGATCTTATGCACCGCCCCAGTCTACAACATACTGTACAACCCATGACACAAGCTCGGTGCAGCCCATTGGCCCGACGCAGCTGCCACAACAAGATCTAGAGGCAGGACCTCCCAGATCCAGGCTTGCTTGATCCCGCCACCTTACTACATAAGATTCATGTAGCCAGTAAGTGACATGCATCATGCTGCATTGAGGAGGATCCACCGCGCCACCTGCAGCTGTTGCGTAGCCGAACAAGGACACCATGTTGTCGAGGGAACCTAGAATGTGGCGTCAGAAATAGTGCCGTGTTGCCCTAGTCCCGTCGGCGCGGCACCGTGTTGACTCTGCCCTGTTCAGATGTGCTCGGTGCTGCTTGGAGGAAAAGTTTGTACTCCCTCCTTTTCGGTTTATAAGGCTCATCAATATAAAATTTTCTCCGACCAGGGTAGATGGTGAGTGGTAGAATAAATTCCATAGTTTGCAAAAGTACCTAAGCTCGTTTTCTAAAAATGTTGTATTTATCGAGACATTAATTACAATACATGCATGCATGACCACTAAATAAGCAAGAAATTTTGCATGCATTGAGGAGTTTTTTCTTAATCATTGCATGCAGTGATTTAATGCATCTCAAAATCTAAACATGTGATGTTAAGTATTAGAACTAAGACTAATAGCGAACCAACCTTTGGTTGGACGATTAGGAGGACAGTGGTATCCTCTGCCGACAAGAGTTCAGGTCCCAGACTTGACATTGGTGCTCGCATTTTCCTGAATTTATTTCAGGTCTTCCCGCGATGTGCGTTTAGTGAGAGAAGCGTTTCCCGTCGACTACGAAGGCGTCTGAGACGACTTCGTCAATCTCAAGATAATGTGTCGGCTCAGTCTCTGGGGGTGCTCACAGGGGTAGGGTGTATGTGTGTGTTCATAGGGATGAGTATATGTGCGCATGTTTTCATCTGTACTGTGTTAAAAAAAGAATTAAGAGTAATAAAATGAAAATAAATAAATTGAAATGAATCCTATAAACAGGAAAGAAGCTTCTGTTCCGGTAGTGAAGGGAGTATGGCACAAGCGGTGGAGCGTTGTGTATCTTTGCGTCTTGGGGTGACCTTTTCTTCCTTTCTTTTTATTTTTAAATGATAAAATGGGGAAAAGTTGTGGATAATTACGGTTGTACTGATGTACATTATGCTACATTAATTAGGCTAGCTAATGGCAGTCTGGCATAATTAGCTTTTATTCTTAGTCATATCATATGTATTATATAGTCTAGATTAGAAATGTCAAAAAGAAAAGTCTACATTGATGCTTGGCATGTATGGAGACATGGATGGAACACCTAGGATCAAACGTATATTTTTTTGAGCAACAAAATATATACTACGAACTATATCGAACATATATTTATACGCTCCGTTGCGTTAGGTGCTCTTCCATATGTGCAAATGGAGCAATCAACGCAGCGAACAATGGCGGCAATGCCGTGGCTTCTGCTTCTTTGTGTTGCTGCTTCCGGCACGCTCCAAGCCCGCGCGCAGCCAGACAGCAAAGGTACGCATGTCGTGCTCGCTCATTTTTACTGCATGTTGCCACAAACCATATTGCGATGGATGGATCTTGTGTGTAATGCAGGATTCATAAGCATAGACTGCGGTCTCTCGGGAGAGAGGGGCTATGTGGACGAAACCACCAAGATCTCATTTGTCCCCGATGCTGGCTTCACCGATGCTGGCACCAACCACAATATCTCAGCCGAGTATGTCACCCCTTCCATGGCCAAGAGCTGGTACAACGTGCGCAGCTTCGCTGGTACCAGCGCCGGCACGCGCAGCTGCTACACGCTCCGTTCCCTTGTGTCTGGGCTCAAATATATCATCCGGGCCAAGTTCAAATATGGCAACTATGACGGCCTCGACCGGAAGCCCATCTTCGACCTTCATATCGGCGTCAACTACTGGACAACCGTGAACGTCTCCGATCCAGAGACGGTGACATGGGAGGAGGCAATCGTCGTGGTGCCAGACGACTTTGTGCAGGTGTGCCTGGTGAACATCGGTGCCGGCACGCCGTTCATTTCTGGACTGGACCTGAGGCCCCTGAAGAGGAAGCTCTACCCGCAGGTGACCGCGGAGCAGGGTCTGGTCCTGTTTAAGAGGCTCAACTTCGGCGTGACCAACGCCGCCACCTTCGTCAGGTATCCAGATGATCCACACGACCGGATATGGGAACCTTAGTTCGACACGGTGACGTGGGGCACGATATCAACCACCAGCAAAGTGGAGCACGACGTGAACAAGGACATCTTTGAGGCGCCCACGGCGGTGTTGCAGACGGCTATCAGACCGAGGAACGCCTCTGGGAACTTAGACTTCAACTGGCGGTTGGAGCCCACCCCCAACGACCCTTCCCCGGGGTGCATCTTTATCCTGCACTTCGCCGAGCTGCAGGTCCTCCCCAGCAAAGCCGTGCGCGAGCTGAACGTCGTGCTCAATGACAAGCCGTTGTATACAAGCGGCTTCATGCCAGTTCACCTCTACGACTCCACCGCCTACAACAGTATCCCCTTCAGACACAGCGGCTACAACCTCTCCATCAAGGCCACTGCTAACTCGACGTTGCCGCCTATCATCAACGCGTTCGAGATCTTCTCCGTCATCCCCACCACCAACCTTGGCACGGATTCCCAGGATGGTACGTACTATTATGTGTGTGCATGAATGAGCTAGCTCCATGGCTAAGCACATCTTTGCTGGTACTGAAATTACGGATGCAATTAACTGCAGTTTCTGCAATCATGGAGATCAAGGCGAAGTATCAAGTGAAGAAGAACTGGGTGGGTGATCCATGCCTTCCAAAGACCATGGCGTGGGACAGGTTGACCTGCAGCTACCCCCCGGGCAGCCCTACAAGGATCACAAGCGTGTAAGTACTTCCACATCTGTACCCAGGCTAGCTGACTTATGTTCATGACGCACTTAACGGAAAATGAAGGTTCACATCACATACCTGTCGTGCAGCCTGTAGAGAAACTAATCCACTTCATTTGCTCCCTGCAGAAACCTGTCCTCCAGTGGTCTAGATGGTGACATATCATCAGCTCTCGCGAATCTCAAGACAGTCCAATACCTGTACGTTTGGAGAGTTTTCTACTCTCTCCATCTCATTAATATAATGCGCAAGTTTTTGCAGAAGTCAAACATCTCAAACTTTGGTCAAATTTGTAAAGACAATTATTTACTCCCTCTGTTCCATAATGTAGCGGATATAGATTTTTTTGAAATGTCAAGCATCACAAACTTTGACCAAATTTGTGGAGAGAAACATTACATCTAGAATGCCAACTTATATCATTAGATTCATTATAAGATGAACTTTCATACTTTATATATTTGGTATTGTAGATATAAATAACTATCTCTAATAACTTAGTCAAAGTTTGACTTCCAAAAAAATCATATGCACTATATTATGAAACGGAGGGAGTATATCTACAATATCAAATATATTTCATGATAATTTTTTCTACAAACTTGATAGAAGGTTACGAAGTTTGACATTAAAACAAACATAAACACACTATATATTTGGATGGATAGATCAAGTATCTATTTTGACCCAGTTTGTATTTTTTTGTTTTGCAACAAAAAATATATGAAATAAGATCTTGGTTTGTATCTTGCAGGGACCTATCGAACAACAACCTTACAGGCTCAATTCCAGATGCTCTTTCACAATTACCTTCACTGACGTTTTTGTAAGCACGGAAACTTTCTTTGAAATTTTAAACCATTCGCACGAGTTGTCATTTGAATAGGTTGATTGTTTTGTTTACATAGAGATGTTTCAGGCAACCAGCTAAATGGATCGATTCCCTCTAGACTCCTCAAAAGAATTCGAGATGACTCTCTGGATCTAAGGTACGAGCCATTTCAATTTCTTCCCGTTCTATCTGGCAATGATAATTAGAATTTCATTAATATCTTCCGTTGCATATTTTGTTAGATATGGCAACAATCCAAACCTCTGTACCAACAGTAATTCATGTCAGCTGCCTGCTAAAAAGAACAATAAGCTAGCCATCTACATTGTTGTACCCGCAGTTCTTGCGGTGATAGTATCAGTGATATTGCTACTGTTTTGCGTGCTAAAACGAAAGAAGCAAGGTGAGGCTTCTGCATGATAAATTTCACCATTTGTGAGCACCAATTAATATTAGCTAGTGCCATTCGTCACCTGTGAAGGATCAATGAACAACTCCGTAACGCGCCGGAAGGAGATGATAACAACCTATCCACCGGGAAACAATGTCTGCACCGACAGTTCGCTGCAACGCCTTGAGAACCGTCGGTTCACGTACAAAGAGTTAGAGATGATAACGAACAACTTTCAGCGAGTGCTTGGACGGGGCGGGTTTGGGTATGTCTATGATGGCTTCTTGGAGGATGGCACCCAGGTGGCGGTGAAGTTGCGGTCTCATTCTTCCCATCAAGGCGTCAAGGAGTTCCTTGCAGAGGTATACTTTCTTTCACTAAACTTGATGTTTCCGATTTTGAGAGATTTCGGAGTGAAATTTGATAAGTTGTATATGAACATTTATCTAGGCTCAAATTTTGACACGGATTCATCACAAGAATCTTGTCTCCATGATTGGTTATTGCAAGGATGGAGAGTACATGGCACTTGTGTACAAGTATATGTCGGAAGGAACACTGCAAGAGCATATTGAGGGTATGTACATTGTTTAGCAGTATCTTTTTTTAATTGAGAAGTATCTTTTTTTACCTATGAATATTTCAGTTGGTGGTCGAACATTCACTCCTTTTCCAACATTCCCATGTCAGCCCTCACAAGTGGCTCCATACAAAACCGCCAACATGGCAGCAAACGATCCTGTCCCAAATCCTTGTAATTCTTGTGCCTCTCCTCCCCAAATCCCCTCCTTGTAGCACCTCCCATCGCACACCCCGCACCCCTCCTCCAATCTCTAATTTCAGTCTTCCTGGCTCAAAATCTAAATCCAATGATGTATGCCTTCATTCTCGACAAAGCTAATTGAATCTTGAGAGCAAACATTGATATGTATCGAGGTTCATTAGGTGTATAAACCTTGTCCCAGTTTACATTAATTCAATATATTACTTAGCTAAAATATGTTTCACCTTAATTTTGTGCTTCCATTGTGTATCACGCACATGTTACTAGTAGCTTGAAAATTTGCAGTATTTGTTCAAAGAAGATACTAGCTTCAGGCTTTAGTATCTCTGAGGCAGTTTAGGGTTATTTGTCCATTTTGAAACTGACAAAATTGATTCCAATGTCAATCTATTAGTGGGAAGCAACCACAACGCATCACGCCTATCATGGACAGAAAGACTACGAATCGCACTTGAATCTGCGCAAGGTATGTACTTGAAGGCAAAGTGCACTGCTTTGCGCTGCCAATTTTGTTGAACGTTTTGTGTTTCAACTTTCAACAAACTTGAGCACGAACTCATCTGGTAATGTGTAGGGCTGGAGTACCTACACAAGGGTTGCAATCCGCCCCTCATCCACAGAGATGTTAAGGCCACCAACATTTTGTTGAACGCGAGACTCGAGGCTAGGATCGCTGACTTTGGCTTGTCCAAGGCCTTTGACGACAGCAATGACACCCATGTGTCTACAAACACGCTCGTTGGCACCCCCGGATACGTAGATCCGGAGTACCAGGCGACGATGCAGCCAACAACAAAGAGTGATGTGTACAGCTTCGGAGTCGTGCTACTGGAGCTAGTCACGGGGAAGCCGGCCATCCTCCGGGAGCCGGTGCCTGTGAGTATCATCCAGTGGGCACGTGAGCGGTTGGCACGGGGCAACATCGAGGATGTGGTGGATTCACAAATTCTTGGAGGTTACGATGTCAACAGTGTGTGGAAAGTTGCAGACATTGCACTCAAGTGCACCGCACAGATGTCCACGCATCGACCCACCATGACTGATGTGGTGATGCAACTACAAGAATGCATTGAGCTCGAGAAGGCTCGTGGTGGTGATGACATCACAAGCGATAGATTTCTCTCTGGCAACAGCGGTGAGAACCCAAACTTAAGTTATGATGCTTACACGACTAATCAATCTACTAATGTGAGCCAAAACAACAGTACATTTGAGATGGAGCATAATTTTAAGAGACTTCCGACAATGGATACTGGTCCTTCTGCACGTTGAAAACTTCTATGTTTCGTTCACACGCTTGTCTAAAGGCAAGTATCAGCTATGCGGTTTATCTTTCTTTGTATGTATGAGATTTTGAATGTCTTGCATTTATGATTTTATCTAAGTGAGTAGGAGTGTGGAAGTATGCCATATAGGCAATAATAAAATATTTATTTTTCCATTAGGTTCGAGATTTGTGCCATGAATAATATTCTAAGAATTGGTGAAGTAATTTGTGATTCGGTTTGAAATGCAATTTGCATGTGCAGAGTATTATTCATAATGGATCCCTGGTTGGGAAATGTACGCAGATTCATGACTGTGGTTCTTGATCACTGATATGAAGATATCAATCCGATACTAATGACCTCCAATAATTAAACTCGCAATGGACATTGGATACAGCCACTAACGAAAACCATGAGAGCACCATCTTGGCCATTAGTACATCTTATATGCATTATGCAAGAGGGGATTTGTGGGAGGAACCGACCCCCCTTTTTTTGGCTTTCAGTCAATCTTTTGTATCTTTTGAACTGGAATACGAAATTGAGTTTCATTTTCATACTCGTGTTTCTTGTCATGAGGGCTTTCAAGAAAGACCCATTTTGGATATATTTTGATGAATTTTTAAAAGCTTCGTTAAGTTTCAGCAGAAACTTGATACAAACAACGACGAAAATCGTAAGTTTTAGAAACTAAAACTTAAAAGTTGATGTGCCCTCGTGCGGTCCAACGACTTCGTAGATCGCGAGGCAATCATGCGATTGGGCAAGGCTGGGCCGGTGCATGCCCCTGCGAATTTGCATGCATTATGCAAGTCTACATCCTTTGCAGAGATCATTGCAAGGACTGCTTATTAGGGGTCGTTAATCTTTGCTCCATAATCAGGTTATGAATGTGATTTCCCAATTATAAAAATGCCATATGTTGATATCAGCTAAATGAGTAATAGTTATATCCCAGTGGATTCAGATCTATTCACATACGCTTACAAGGTTCTTCTAAAAATAATACTCCAAGCCAACTATGTTTGGGTATAGATGAGCAGATCACATGGGCCATGGATTGACTTGCATGCGAGTCGGTCAACCGCCTCTCGCCGTTGCGCCACAAGACGTGCATAGATTCTGTGGTTGATTGACCATAGACTTTTGGCTTTGCTGTCCTCTTCATGGGCGTTTGTCACGATGGACAGTACGTGCCAGTGATTTTTTTTGAAAAGGAGCGCTTTATTACTTAAAAGGTTTAAGGATTACACCCGGCCTCTGCATAACTAGAATGTACACAGCCAATAAAGTCCTCATGACAAACCAAAATAAAAGAAGAAGGCGAAATACAAAGATAAAATCTGTATGACGCCTAAAGCATGGGTGACCCAATCCTAAGATCATGCTGCCACCCATGTTGGGTAAAAGTATCCCTCGTCGCAGCCTCCAATCGTGTACACACCTCCGTAAACAGGTCTCGGTTCTCCACTCGTTGTAGAGAGGACCATAAACAAAGCGTCCCGGTACATCTGTAGATAACCTGCATAAGAGAAGTACTTTTATCGTTAAAAACCTTATCATTTCTACATAGCCAAAGCGACCAAATCACGGCAAGCGCTCCCACCCTGAGAAGAATTCTAAACCTATGATCAATCCCATGTAACCAATTGCCAAATATATTAGCAACACTACACGAAGGATACAGGCCAGAAGTTATCTGGATGACTGACCATATAGAACGAGCCAATTTACAATGGAAGAACAAATGTTTTATTGTCTCATCATGCGGACAAAATACACATTGCGTATTTCCATGCCAATTCCTCTTAATAAGGTTATCTTTAGTAAGAATGACTCCCCGACGAAGATACCATGCAAAGATTTTATTCTTAAGAGGTATCTTCATCTTCCAGATCTTCTTATTATTATCAACTGGCACATCTGACTGGATCAAAGCTCTATACATAGAATCCACTGAGAATTGTCCATTCCCATGTAGGTTCCAACGAAAGACATCGGATCCTTGTGACAACTATACCGTGGTTAACCGCTGGAGCAGTATGTTCCACGATTGGAGTCTAGGTCCAATTAAATCCCTTCTAAACGTCACATTTGGTGGAAATGATTCCAAAACCTTGGCAATAGTATCACCCTTGTGACGCACAACATTGTATAGAGCTGGATATTGTTCCCGGAGAGTAGCATTACCTAACCACTTGTCCTCCAAGAATCTAATTTCCGAGCCGTCCTTAATTGAGAAGGAACCATAGCGAAAGAAATATTTCTTCGTTGCCATTAGTCCGGCCCAAAAATGAGAGTCCCCAGGCTTCCAGTATACTTGGGATACCACCTTAGAACCCACATATTTTCTCCTTAGGAGGGTTTTCCATACACCATCTTCCGTCAACAACTTAAACAACTTGTGGCCGTATGCATCGTTCTGATGCAGAGGCGGGGAGTCCCCCCTTTTCGAAAAAAACAACAACTTAAACAACCATTTGCCGAGGAGGTCCCTATTCTTAACCTCAAGGTCATGAATGCCCAAACCACCTTGGTCCTTGGGACGGCAAAGCACACTCCATTTAGCCAGTCGATATTTCTTTCTCTCGCTATCTCCTTGCCAAAAGAATCTCGATCAGAAGTAATCCAATCTATGTAATACTCCTTTCGGCAATTGGAAGAAGGAAATCATATATAGTACCACGTTACATAGTACTGAATTTATGAGGACCAACCTTCCTCCCAGAGATAGCAATTTACCTTTCCAACTGCTAAGTCTTTTTTGTAGTCTCTCCTCGACGTGTTTCCATTCAGCATTTGTGAGTCTCCGATAATGTATCGGTATCCCCAAATAAGTGATCGGAAACTGGCCCAATCCACATCCGAACAGGTCAGCATACAGATCACTACTAGAAAAAGGCTTACTAGTGGCGCACCAGTTTTGCCTACTAATGGCGCATCACTGGTGCGCCACTAGCATCACGCCACTAGTATTTTTTACTAATGGCGCACCAGTGGTGCGCCATTAGTATATGCCATGGTGCGCCATTAGTATAGGCCACTGGTGCGCCATTAGTATAGGCCACGGTGCGCCATTAATATTTTTGAATTTTGAATGCGGGAAAATAGTAGTGGCGCACCGTCTAACCCCCACCGTGCGCCATTGCTATTTTTGAATTTTGAATTTGGATCTGGATCGCGATTTTTTTGCCCATTTTTTGCTCGTTTTTTGGCTCGTTTTTTTGCACGATATTATTTCAAATTTTGTTCCTGTTTTTGGATCTTGTACGTTCTTTTGCCGTGTTCTTTTGCCGGAGAGGAGTTCGCCGGAGAGGAGGAGGAGGAGGTCGCCGGAGAGGTGCTCGCCTACATCGCCGGAGAGGAGGAGGAGGGAGGAGGAGCTCACCGGAGAGGAGGGAGGAGGAGCTCACCGGAGAGGAGGGAGGAGGAGCTCACCGGAGAGGAGGGAGGAGGAGCTCACCGGAGAGGAGGGAGGAGGGGCTCACCGGAGAGGAGGGAGGAGGAGCTCACCGGAGAGGAGGGAGAAGGAGATGAAGTGGAGGAGAGGTGGAGTGGAGGAGAATAATGAAGAGGTAAGGAGGAGAGGACACGCCCAGCCATATATACGGCATAGTAATGGCGCACCATGGGTAGGTGCGCCATTAGTAACTTTATTTTTATTTTTTTGATTTATTTTGAATTTTGAAGGCGGGAAGATACTAATGGCGCACCATGGGCAGGTGCGCCATTAGTAACTATTTTTTTATTTTTTTTATTTATTTTGAATTTTGAAGGCGGGAAGATAGTAATGGCGCACCACGGGCAGGTGCGCCATTAGTAAGTTTGATTTTTTTTTGAATTTTTTTGCCTCTCCAGATCTTAAAAGCCCCGTATCATTTTTTCTGTTAGGTTTTTGAGGATTTTGAAAATGTTTAACGGGGTTCGCCCAGTTAAATTCGGATGTAACTTTTCGAGTAGATGATTTTTCATATAAAAAACTTTTTCATCCGAGTTCGTATGCAAAAGTTATGCCCATTTTAAGAAATTCCAGAGAGATTTTGCAAATAAAGTCGAAATTCATATTTGTTAATTTTCCCAACAACTAGTAATGGCGCACCGTCCCACGGTGCGCCCTTAGTAGTTTAAAAAATAAAAATAAAAAAAATTTGAAAAAAAAATTTGAAACATAATTACTAATGGCGCATCGTGGGATGGTGCGCCATTACTAGTCGAACTACTAATGGCGCACCATCCCACGGTGCGCCATTAGTAGTTTTGAAAAAATTAAAAAAAAAATTACTAATGGCACACCGTGGATGTGGTGCGCCATTAGTATTTTCACACTAATGGTGCACCAACACATGGTGCGCCATTAGTATATAGTAATGGCGCACCACAAGTCTGGTGCGCCATTAGTGGCCATATCATCTATAGCCCTTTTCCTAGTAGTGGATGGGCCTCGTCTTGAGCCTCGCCGAAACAAAACAGTTCACTTTTATGGAAATTGATCTTAAGCCCTGAGAGTTGCTCGAATGCTGATAAAATTAATTTCAGATTTCTTGCTTTCTCGAGGTCATGATCCATAAAGAGAATCTTATTGTCGGCATATTGGAGGATAGAGAGGCCACCATCCACTAGATGACTCACTACCCCATCAATTTGGCCATCAACCTTGGCACGCTCAATCATGACCGCTAACATATCAGCCACTATATTGAATAGCATGGGTGATACTGGGTCACCTTGTCGCAATCCTTTCTTCGTTTGGAAATAGTTGCCAATGTCATCATTGACTTTAATGGCAACACTACCTCCAGTCACGAAACTATGGATCATTGCGCGCCACTCTGCAGGAAAAACCTTTCATTCTGAGAGTTTGTTGAAGAAAAGATCACTTGACTTTGTCATAAGCTTTTTCAAAGTCGATTTTAAGAACCACCCTATTCAGTTTTTTCCGATGCAATTCGTGAACTGTTTCATGAAGGACAACAACCCCATCTAGGATGTTTCTACCTTGCATGAAAGCAGTTTGAGAAGGGCGAACCACATGTTCAGCAACCAAATTTAGTCTAATCGTCGCTACTTTGTTGAATATTTTAAAACTAACATTAAGGAGGCAAATTGGACGATACTTTTGTATCCTTTCAGCCTCATTAACCTTAGGTAATAAAATAATTTCACCGAAGTTTAAGCAAAATAACTCTAGTTGGCCAGCATGAAGGCATCCAAACAAGAGTAGGAAGTCCTGTTTGATGACCTCCCAAAAGTTATGGTAGAACTCAGCGGGGAAACCATCTGGACCCGGTGCTTTGTTATGCTCCATTTGGAAAACTGCCTTTCTAACTTCCTCCTCAGAAAATGGAGCTGTTAAAAGGCTATTTTCCGCATCAGAAACCTGGGGGATATCATATGTTCGACACTCATCCATTGAAAAGTTTCCTTCCTCAGGGGTTCCGAACAGATTTTTATAATAACTAGTGATATAAGACTTAAGTTGCTCATGCCCTTCAATCGTGCCCTCCTCCTGTTGTAGGGAATGAATAAGTTTCTTCCGATGTCTACCATTGGCGACACCATGAAAAAATCTCGTATTCGAATCACCTTTCAGGATAAACTGAGAGTTTGAATGTTGGTACCACTTGAGTTCCTCCTCGCGCAGCATGCTAGCTAACTGGGGATTCGATTGACTCTTGATCTCTATTTCAAAGTCAGAGAGAGGTCTAATCTCTACCAGAGCTTCTAAATCATCAATAATAGATGAAAGACGAAGCTTCTCCTTTTTTAGGATACCCGCAGTGTGCCTAGCCCATCCACCAAGGAACTTACGTAATGCATGTATTTTGTTGTTCCATATGTGTATTGGGGTAGGCCCGGCAATCGGTTTATCCCACACCTCCTTCACCATTTGATAGAATCCATCTCGATGCAACCAACCCAGTTCAAACTTGAACTTGCGTCTGTGTTGTGGTCGAGGTAATCCAGTGGTTAAGAGGATGGGTGCATGGTATGAGATAGCCTCTATACGAGGCAGAGCACGAACAGAAACCATTGGGAATTTGGATTCCCAGTCGGTGTCCATTAAAATGCGATCTAATTTCTCATATGTCGGCTCTGGAAGACTATTCTCCCAAGTGAATTGTCTTCCAATCATGGAAATCTCTCGCAAATCTAGACTGTCTATGACAGCGTTGAAAAGGAAAGGCCAATGATTATCAAACCTACCTCGGCTTTTCTCATTTGGAAATTGTAGCAAATTAAAATCCCCACCAATAAGAATGGGGTAGGGATTATCTTTCGCTAGATTAACAAGTTCACAGAGAAAAATGGCCTTGAGCTCATCCTGGGCTGCCCCATACACGGCGACGAGGGTCCATGTGAAGTTGTCAGCTTTGTTTCGGATATGGAGTTTAATATGAAACTCTCCATCCGAACTAGCCAAAACATCCATAGTCCCTATGTTAATGCCAAGTAAATGCCCCCAGAACGACCTCGAGGTGGCCGTGAAATCCAAATATAGTCTATCCCGCTAGACAGGCGGTTAAGCAGACTTACTGAGAAATCACGTCTCCCCGTTTCAGACAAAGCCAAAAAGTCTAAATTGTACTCCCTATTACATTCCGCTATGAATAGATGTTTAGCCAAGTCACCAAGACCTCTGCTATTAAAGAACATGACATTCATGGAAGATCTAGAAAATTTTGCCCTCTTAGAGGGTTTACGACTTTTTTTCGAACGACCGGACTTGGATTTATGACCGGAAGCTGTAAGCTCAATCAATGAGCTAAGCCCGGGTTCCTCCAAGCCCACATCTGAAACCTCCCCTACTACATGAGCGAGCAGCTGACCATCTGATGTGGCATGCAGCTCCTCCTCATCTAGATGTGAGATAAAAGATTTGCTAGAAACTCATGGAGTAACCTTTAATCGGTCATATTCCAACTATCTCAAAGCGTTATCGGAAATAGAAATATCATTCTCATTATTTCCTAGACTAACACCCACATTACTCAAATTAGAAATGATGGATGTAGTAGAAAAGGATAAAAATGATTTAGGTGATGAAGAAGTACCTTGATTGTCGAGGTTCTGCACTGCTTTACGCCGCATAGCCTTTGCCAATGAGTCCTCATC
This sequence comes from Triticum aestivum, assembly GCF_018294505.1. Lineage (NCBI taxonomy): Eukaryota > Viridiplantae > Streptophyta > Magnoliopsida > Poales > Poaceae > Triticum > Triticum aestivum. The sequence goes on along the minus strand of NC_057796.1, from coordinate 437,078,205 downwards.
AGTGTCCGTCCTTCCATCCTCGGCCATTGCATGGCGGCCACTGCGGCGTGTGGGCATAGTATGTACTACGAACCTTTGACATTCTGTGACACTACATAACATTAGGGCATCCCTAACTTGGATGCTCATTCTTCCTTATATGTTTGGAGCGATCAGCATGAATACTTTTAGGCCTCTAAAGTGGACGTTTATAATGAGCCAGACACGGGCGGGCGTTCGAAGTCTCCAAGTTCAGCTCCAAATCACGGAGCAGTGTAGGGGATTTCGATCGTCGGGACGACATCCCACCCCCTTGACTTCACCGCTTTTTAACTGGACCACGTCCCTCACTCTCACTCGTCCACTCCTTTCCTCTTGCAAAACGTTAACCGTCGGCAACCACACCACTTCTGCGGGTACCACTCCGACGTGTCACCACCTCACCGTGATGTTGGATCTAGGAGCTCGGGCTCCAACACGGGGCGGAGCTCAACAAAAACATGGAGAAGGAGCGGCGCTAGACAGAGGGGGATGCAATCCGTCCCGGACGGATGTCGCTGCGGCTGGGGCGGTTCCCGTGACCTTCGTTTCCGCCACCGATAGAAACACAATGACGATGATAGTAGTCACAATGGCCTCAAAGGTCATGCCTACAAGGTTTTAGGTTTGGATTAGTTTAGAGAAATTTTGAATAGTTTGGATGTAATATATATCAAACTAGTTAAATTTCATCAAATTTGCATGTAATACATCAACCTAGTGTAAATTTCATCATATTTGCGAGTTCAGACTGCTTGACTTGGAGAAATTTAAGGGATAGCCTTGGTAGGTCTCCTGCCAGCCGGATGTGCACAAACGTGTCCAGACGTGTCCACGAAAATTCGACGGCTTCATGTTGAGCGTTAGTGTGGGAGATCCACTTACCTTTCACTAAAGGAAGGAACTATGCTATGCACATACTATAGTAGGGTGGCGCGGGATCTTATCCAGAAGCATTAGTCTAGTTATTATTCTTTTGTCGCCTCACGAGGTTAAAAACAGAGGATACCCTGCTCGCTGTTGCAAAATTTGGTTGCATTATATCTTAGTGAGATTGAAAAGTGAGTATTTAAATTAACAATATAAGAACTAAGAGTAGATATGATTTATTATATAGTTGTAAAATATTTATTCCTATTTATTGAATATAAGTAGCATTATAGTTTTCTATGCATGGTTGGATGATAAGGTGAACTTTTCCGTTAGGATGCTTGCATGTTGAGAGAAATAAGTTAGTCGGGATAACCTATTTACTTGGATATATGATATATGATTCTTTTCCTCCTCTCGCCCCAGCTCCCACTACGAAGATTCACCACCGTCTACCGCTATCGACCATAGGATTTGTTAGGTTTGGTGGGGTCGGAGAAGATCAAAAGAGATTAATGGGATTATATCCCTTATAAGTCAAAATCCTTATATATCCTCCCTAATCTTCCCCAATTCACTTGGTGAGGGGATTAACCAATAAAGGTCTTAGGGTTTAGTGTCGGTAGTTATCGTTCTTCCTCGTACTGCGCAATGTATTGTTATATATGTGTCCACTTATTCTTTTGCCAAAAGGATCAAGTCTATTGAAAAGACTCAGCGGAAGTACAAAGAACCTCAAACATAATACAAACTACATAGAGGTTTATAGACCACCGAACGACCATTATCACTCTAGAACAAGCCGCCGCGCACTGTTCCCTACGCTTCCGTACCAAAGCCGGCCTGACCCTGTGATACGTCTCCAACGTATCTGTAATTTTTGATTGTTCTATGCTATTATATTATCAATCTTGGATGTTTTATACGCATTTATATGCTATTTTATATTTTTTTGGGACTAACCTATTAACCTAGAGCCCAGTGCTAGTTTCTGTTTTTTCCTTGTTTTTTGAGTTTTACAGAAAAGGAATACTAAACGGAGTCTACATGAGCTGAAACTCTACGATGATTTTTTTATGGACCAGAAGAAGCCCACGGATTATTAGAGATTGACCAAGGGAGCGAAGAGGTATCCATAAGGGTGGAGGGCGCCCCCCCCTCCTAGGGCGCGCCCCCTGCCTTGTCGTCGCCTCGTGGATCCCCTGACTTGTTCCCGACGCCAAAAATTCCTATAAATATAGAAACCCTCAGAAATAAATCTAGATCGGGAGTTCCGCTGCCGCAAGCCTCTGTAGCCACGAAAAACCAATCGGGAGCCCGTTCCGGCGCCTTGCCGGAGGGGAAACCATCACCGGTGGCCATCTTCATCATCCCGGCGCTCTCCATGACGAGGAGGGAGTAGTTCACCCTCGGGGCTGAGGGTATGTACCAGTAGCTATGTGTTTGATCTCTCTCTCTCTCTCTCGTGTTCTTGATATGGCACGATCTTGATGTACCGCGAGCTTTGTTATTATAGTTAGATCATACGGTGTTCCTCCCCCTCTACCATCTTGTGATGAATTGAGTTTTACCTTTGAGGTTTCACTATTATCGGATTGAATACTATTATTAATTTGAGAACACTTGATGTATGTCTTGTGTGGGATACCCGTGGTGACAATGGGGTATTCTATTGATTCACTTGATGTATGTTTTGGCACTCAACTCGTGGATTCCTGAGGTGACATTGGGGTAATCTATGCATAGGAGTTGATGCACGTTTTCGTCCTTGTTTCTCCGGTAGAAATCTTGGGGCACTCTTTGAGGTTCTTTATGTTGGATTGAATATTATGAATCTGAAGTTGTTTGGTGCATATCGTATAATTGACCCACGGATACTTGTGGTGGCATTGGAGTATCTAGGTGACATTAGGGTTGATTGATGTGTGTCATATGGTTTTATTTTACTACGAACTCTAGGGCTGTTTGTGGCACTTATAGGAATAGCTCAATGGATTGATCGGAAAGAATAACTTTGAGGTGGTTTCGTACCCTACAAGCAATTTCATCTTTTGTTCTCCGCGATAGGAACTTTGGAGTGACTTTTGTTGCACGTTGAGGGATTGCTATATGATCTAATTATGTTATCATTGTTGAGAGAATTTGTGCTAGTGAAAGTATGAACCCTAGGCCTTGTTTTCAAGCATTGCAATACCGTTTTCGCTCACTTTCGTTACTATTTACCTTGCTGTTTTTATATTTTCAGATTACAAAAACATTTATCTACCATCCATATTACACTTGTATCACCATCTCTTCATCGAACTAGTGCACCTATGCAATTTACCATTGTATTGGGTGTGTTGGGGACACAAGAGACTCTTTGTTATTTGGTTGCAGGGTTGTTTGAGAGAGACCATCTTCATCCTACCCTCTCACGGATTGATAAATCTTAGGTCATCCACTTGAGGGAAATTTGCTACTGTCCTACAAAACTCTGCGCTTGGAGGCCCAACACGAGTCTACATGAAGAAAGTTGCGTAGTAGACATCACCCTGTCGATGATAGCCGGAAGTGTTCGTGCACATGCCCCTAAGTACTAGCGCCCCAGAGCCGCAATCGTCGTCCTTGAATCCTTGAATTGAGCTGAAGAACCTGACACCAAATCTTACCATTGTGTGCACACGACGAGGAACCCTAACCTTGCCATCCCGAGGAGCTAACATGAATCTATACCGGACCACCGTCTCATCGATCGCGACAGACAAACTTGAGAAGGATCAAAGCCTAGAATCCGCTGCCTAAAACCCTACCTATCTACTAGCCGGAGCTAAGGCGCTAGAAATCCCCTCCCTACCACCAGCCACTGGAGCAGCAGGCGGAGGAGAGGAGAATTCATTGGCTCGTCAGCGCAGATCAACGGGAGAAAGACTTTCCATAGCCGCCTTGCGACGGGGGAAAGAGAAGTTGTAAAGGTCAACCAGAAAATGCTACAGCAGGAAGGGGCAAACCCTAGGCTATCATTATTTATTTATTTTGGATCTGTTGTAGATATTTTGTGATTTAATTTGGATTTTTGATATTACAATTTCAACCTATCGTTGTGGTGTCGAATGGTCATCGTCTACCAAACTATTTATTTAACGCTTGTACTAATATACATTTAGGCTTTTTTGTACTTCTTGTTTTTAAGATATTTTTTTATTGATATGAAAGTATCAAATATTTAATTTTTATTTATTAATTGGAATTTTTTATATTTTTGTTGACAAGAGTGAAGGGGGATGCTTTTGAACTCCCTTTCATTGAACATTTCACAATCCACGTGAAAAAATGACCCGAAAAATAATAAGAAAATATCAAACGGTAAAATAGGCAGAACTTGCTGAACAAAAAAAATTCCACCTAAGCATAACCTTATATTAGGCAGAGGATACAACTCAGCGTTAGCCATGTTGATTGCAACAAGGCTCATGTTGCAAAGTAGTGAGTGCAACAGGAGGCTTGTCGTGCAGAAAGAAAGAAAACTGTTCGAGGGATTGCAACAAGGCTCATGTTGCAAAGCGCTAAGTGCAACACAAGGCTTGTTGCAAAGCATCAGCGAGCAGATCGGGACAACTGTTGGGTAAAAAAATAGCTTGTAGGATTGTGACAAGACTCGTGTTGCAAACCTCTTAGCACAGCTTGAGACTTGATGCAAAGGCTCAGCGGCTCACGGGAACAGATTGGACGGCTATCCGTGACTCCATCAAACGGCAGGTCGGGTGGTCGATCTTGTAGGATTTTTTTTGAAACTGTCACCGGGGGGGGGGGGGGGGAGGCTCCCCACCTGAATATATTTCAAAAAGCGTTGAGAGAGTTTACAGACTAGAGAAGGCGAGAGGAGAAGAAGTCCCGCCACAGACCGGCATGGGACTTGTCCTCGGCCTTTTTAAGGCGGTGAGACCAAAGCGTTAGATCCGCAATGATTCCCTTAAGTACATCATTGGGCGAGAGAACGACCTGGCGGAAAGTTTTTGCGTTTCGCGCGTCCCAAATTTTCCATAAAATGAGAATAAGAATGAAGGGCCAAACAGACCCTGGGAGCCCCGCTTGGGTCGGTGGTGACCAAAGAGCTGCCAAGGGAGAGGAGCAAGGGAGGAACCCAATGGCGTCCCAGATGCTGCGCGAGGCAGGGCAGTGGAAGAACAGGTGGGCTCGGTCTTCCGGCGCAGACGCACATCTAGCGCATGAGGAGGAGTCGATGATGGTCTTCCGATGAAGATTTGCCCTAGTGTTGAGCCGGTCGAGGTAGAATAGCCATCCAAAGACGCGCACCCGGCTCGGCACTCGCGAGTCCCAAATGCAGGCCAGAGTGGGGTCGGCGAGTTGTGTAGCGAGGGCCTCGTAGGCCCCCTTGGTGGTGAAAGGAGCACCATTAAGCAAGGTCCTGACGTCGGGAGCAGCTGTCAGACACACCTCCTGCAACAGACATCTCAAAGAAACAAGTTCATCGGAAGCAGTTAAGGTTAGCCGGCTACGCAAGCCCAGTTCAATCCCATCCATCATGATCTTAGCTACAAAAGCATTTGGTTTGGTGTGGTGAGAGAAGAGGGCAGGGAAAGCAACACAGAGAGGTTCAGGAAGAATCCAACGATCTAGCCAAAAGAAAGTGGCGGAGCCATCGCCAATAGCCACATGTGATATCTCGCGGAGAGCATTTAGGTGTTTGAAGATAACTCTACCAAGGAAGGAGGCGTTTTTACCTAGACCTATATGCATCGGTGAGTGGTGAAGGATCCAATCTTTCCAGGGGAAAGCGGGGGAAAGTGGTGAAGGATCTTGTAGGATTATCATCCGGCCGACGCTAAGCACATCCCATGTTTTTTTTGTGCCCAGAAAATACGCTGAACAGTTCCAAGGGAAGTCAAGCCAGAGAAGTGGCCACCAACCATCATGGATAGAAAAGACCCCTCATCAGCCACTCGCGTAACGCACTGTGCATGTTGTGGACGCATGCATGTGCTGATCCGGTCAATCATGCATGATGGTGTTGATGTGATCATTTTGCTAGCTAATGACAGCCTGATCAGTGCCTGACAGAGTTGGCTTTCATGCTTAGCAGAGCAATCAATCATATATCTGTTGAGCAACGAAACATACATACTATGCTCCGTTAGCTGCTCTTGCATGTGTAGTAGAGCAATCAACTTCGCCAACGATGGCGTCTGCTTGGCCGTGGGTGCTGCTTCTTTGTGTCGTGGCCGCTGCTGCCGGCAGTGTGTTCCAAGCCGGCGCGCAGCCTGACAACAAAGGTATGCATACTCGCTCAGCATTTATTAAAAATTTGGAGTTAGCATTCTTACAACATGTTCCAAAAATCACACAACGCAGTGAGTTGATCACCGTGCCGTCTAATGCAGGATTCATAAGTATAGACTGCGGCCTCCAAGGCGAAACGGGCTACGACGTGGACCATGTCACCCAGCTCTCGTATGCCCCGGACGCTGGCTTCACCGATGCCGGCACAAACCATGTCATCTCGTCCGACTTCGTCAGCGCATCCATGGCAAAGAGCTGGTACAGCTTGCGCAGATTCGCGAGCGGCACGAGGAACTGTTACAAGCTTGGCTTCCTCGTGCCCGGGCTGAAGTACCTGATCCGGGCCAGATTCAAGTACGGCAACTACGACGGTCTCAACCGTCCGCCAGTGTTCGATCTCCACATAGGCGTCAACTACTGGCACACTGTGAACATCTCGGAGCCATACGAATCGATAATGGTGGAGGCCATCGTCGTCGTGACGGACGACTTCGTACAGGTTTGCCTGGTTAACACCGGCGATGGGACGCCCTTCATTTCTGGCCTGGATCTGAGGCCGCTGAAGATGACGCTCTACCCGCAGGTAACCACTGCGCAGGGGCTGGTCCTATTGCACAGGCTCAACTTCGGCCCGATAGATGACATCAGCGCCGTCGTCAGGTATCCCGACGATCCATACGACCGTATATGGATGCCTTGGTTTAACACGGTAGGCTCGACTGAGATATCGACGGAGAAGAAGGTGCAGAATACAGAACATGACCCCTTCGAGGTGCCCACAGCAGTGATGCAGACGGCGATCAGCCCACGGAACGGCTCTGATAAAATAGAGCTCTCCTGGGACTTCGAGTCTCAGCTCCACCACAACCCATCTCCGGGATATTTCGTCATCCTGCACTTCTCCGAGCTGCAGCTCCTCCCTAGCAACACAGTGCGACAGTTCTACGCCAACCTCAACGGCCAGCAGTTGTATTCGAGCGGGAGCGGCAGCTTCACGCCGCGCTACCTCTACACCGGCGCCACCTACAACAGACTCCCATTCCAGCAGAGCAAGTACAATATCTCCGTCGACATCACTGCCACCTCAACGATGCCGCCGATCCTCAACGCCGTCGAGGTGTTCTCCGTCATCCCCACCACCAATGTTGGCACAGACTCCCGAGATGGTACGTACACTGTGGTAACTCCCGGGATTATTTTTCACAAACTTTTTATTTTGCGAGCATTAGAAAATAGTTATGTCTACGATGATATTCATAACTGTTAAACGAAGATCATCCCTTTGCACTTACACGAATGAGAATTTTCAGATCAGATGGTTCTTTATGGATGGAATTAATTACTATTTCTAATCAGCATATACTGCTAATACATCCGTGATCGTGCTTATGATTAAGCTCAACCTTATGCGGTCACTTACCTGCAGTGTCTGCCATCACGGCCATCAAGACGAAATATCAGGTGAAGAAGAATTGGATGGGTGACCCATGCGTTCCCAAAACCATGGCTTGGGATAAGTTGACCTGCAGCTACGCCATTGGCAGCTCTCCAAGGATCGTAAGCGTGTAAGTAGTCCGTATCTCTTCAAGATATTAATTTAAGTAATACGTATCATAAATTATATGACTATATAGTGCGGTGAAACTTATATGACTATGTAGTGCGGTGAAACTGATCTACTGGCTATATGCTCTTTCCAGAAACATGTCCTCCACTGGGCTCACTGGTGATATATCATCCTCTTTGGCAGTTCTCATGGCTGTCCAATACTTGTATGTTAAGAGTTCTAAATCTGTTTGTCCTTAATTATTTGCTCTTTGCAGTTTTTTTTTCTTTTGTTTTTGCAGAAGATTTGCCTGTAGCTTATTTTACTGCTACAAAAAACCTGGTTAAGAATATTATTGGTTTCATATGTTTCGGGGATCTGTCAAACAATAACTTGACAGGCACAATTCCAGATGCCCTTTCACAGTTGACTTCACTAACTGTGCTGTGAGTTGAGTAAATTATGTCAAATTTATACCGCTTCCTTTCCCACGTTTTACTTTGAATCATGCATATAGTATTATGTTTCTATACACAGATTTATCAGGCAACAAGCTCAATGGATCAATCCCCTCTGGACTTCTCAGAAGAATTCAAGATGGCTCCCTGAGTCTGAGGTAAAATTTCCCCATCCGGTACAACTAACAGATAAGTATATGTACTACTTGATAAATTTCATTAAGCATTTTGATTTCACTTTTTGTTAGATACGGAAACAATCCCAACCTTTGCTCCAATGGTGATTCATGCCAGCCCAGCAAGCTGGCCATTTACATTGTTGTCCCTGTAGTTGTGATTCTAGTGATAGTATTGGTGGTACTAGTACTACTCCTTTGCTTTCTAGGACGAAAAAAAACAGGTGAGGGCTTTGGCATAAGCACAAAAATTCTCTGGCCTTTTTTCCATATCAGTGAACACTACTAACGTAGACATGCCATCATTTTTTTTGTGAAGGATCAATGGGCAACTCTGTGAAGCCGCAAAACGAGATGAGGACGAGCTACCAACTGTCAAATGGTATTTGTGAGGATGGTTCACTGAAACTTGAGAGCCGTCGTTTCACTTACAAGGAGCTAGAGATGATAACAAACAACTTCCAGCGAGTGCTTGGACGGGGAGGGTTCGGGTACGTCTACGACGGCTTCTTGGAGGACGGAGCCCAGGTTGCAGTGAAGTTGAGGTCTCATTCTTCTAGTCAAGGTGTTAAGGAGTTCCTCGCAGAGGTAGATCAGTTCCTTTGACTGCAATTGATATTTGCGGATAGAATGTGTGATGGAAATTTTAGTGTGAAATTTGACAAGTTATTAAAATTTGTGCAGGCTCAGATTTTGAGCCGAATTCATCACAAGAATCTTGTCTCCATGATTGGTTACTGCAAGGATGGAGAGTACATGGCACTCGTCTATGAGTACATGTCGGAAGGAACCTTGCAAGAGCACATTAATGGTATGGAAGCTGTTTAGCGGGATAACTTCTTCTTCAGACGTTTTTAGAGAAAAAAAATAGCTTTAGACTTCATTGCATGTAGTTCAAAGTGCGAGTTATGGGAAGTTGACATTTTTGACAAAAAAACTGTAAAGATTAATCAGTTAGCGAGCGGTCCAAGGTATGCCAACATGGCAGCCACGCCGGTGTTTTTCTCTCTCTCTTAGATCAGTTTTGACCTTAATAAAGGAGTTTTTGTCATAAAATGGATCACTTCCCAAGTTCTTGGCCTAAAGTGTGCAACCAGTTTGATTTAGTGGACTAACGTCGTATTTGACAATGAAAAGAATGATATTGTTATTCATCTTGCAGTTTCAATCTATTTGCAGGAAGCAACCGCAACGAAGCATGTCTGCCATGGATACAGAGACTCCGGATCGCGCTTGAATCTGCTCAAGGTATGATCGTGAATGTAGATTCTATTACTTGTTTGCTATTGAATGTATTGTGTTCTCAAAATCTAAAGCATCAACTGGTCTGTTGATGTGCAGGGCTAGAGTACCTGCACAAGGGGTGCAGTCCTCCCCTCATCCACAGGGACGTGAAGACTACCAACATTCTGTTAAACACAAGGCTAGAGGCTAGAATTGTTGACTTTGGCTTGTCCAAGGCCTTCAACGGCGATAATGACACCCATGTGTCCACTAACACACTCGTTGGCACACCCGGATATGTTGATCCAGAGTACCATGCGACAATGCAGCCGACAACTAAGAGCGATGTTTACAGTTTTGGAATCGTGCTGCTGGAACTAGTCACGGGAAAGCCGGCCATCTTGCGGGAGCTGGTTCCCATTAGCATCATCCAGCGGACGCGACAACAGCTAGCACGAGGCAACATCGAGGGTGTGGTCGACACACGCATGCACGATAGTTATAATGTTAACGTGGTGTGGAAGGTTGCGGACATCGCGCTCAAGTGCACTGCACAAGCCTCAGTGCAGCGGCCCACCATGACTGACATAGTGGCGCAACTGCAGGAATGTGTTGAGCTGAAGAATGGACACGTCGAAGGCAACACAAACAAGGGTTTCTACACGGGCAGCAGTGGCAATGACCCAAACTTGAGTTATGATTCTTACACAACTGATCAGTCCACTAGTGTGAACCATAACAGCACAACAATTGAGATGGAGCATAATTGTATGAGGGTGCCTACAATGTGCACATGTCCTGCTTTACGTTGAAGACTTCTATGCTTTATTGCCAGTCAGTCGTAAAGGGGGCCATCAATTATAGTTTTTTCTTCTTGAAGTGTATGTATGTGATTTCTAAACATGTTGATTTTTAGAGAACCGACTTCAAGTGTATAAATATTTAGATGTCTAAAGTGTATCATTTCAAGTTTATTGGGGGGTTGATGCTTATTATTTTTTTGGCAAAATCCGGCAATCTTTTTTCGACAAAGGGTGAATTTTATTAGCTCAAAATAGAGCATCAAGAGGATACAAATATAATGAGCCCACCCGCCCTCTGCATATTTAAGATGCACACATCCAACACCAATGCGCATACATAAAAACAAGCTAAGCAAATACCAAAGTCATATCAGACCAAAGTGTTCGGGAACGTAGCAATAATTCAAAAAAATTCTACGTGTCACCAAGATCAATCTAGGAGATGCTAGCAACGAGAGAGAGGGAGTGCATCTTCATACCCTTGAAGATCGCTAAGCGGAAGCATTACAAGAACGCGGTTGATGGAGTCGTACTCGCGGTGATTCAAATCGCGGAAGATCCGATCTAGCGCCGAACGGACGTCGCCTCCGTGTTCAACAAACGTACAGCCCGGGGACGTCTCCTCCTTCTTGATCCAGCAAGGGGAGAGGAGAAGTTGAGGGAGAACTCCAGCAGCACGACGGCATGGTGGCAATGGAGCTCGTGGTTCTCCGGCAGAGCTTCGCTAAGCACTACGGAGGAGGAGGAGTTGGAGGAAGAGAGGGCTGCGCCCAGGGAAGGGCGTGGCTGCCCTCCCACCCCCTCACTATATATAGGGGGAAGGGGAGAGGGGGCCGGCCCCTCTAGATGGATCTAGAGGAGGAGGCGGTGGCCAGGGGAAACCCTAGATGGGTTTGGGCGCCCCCACCCCCTAGGAAACTTGCCCCCCAAGCCGGGAGGGGCAGCTACCCTAGGGGTGGCGCCCCCACCTCTCCTGGTTACGTGAGAGGGGTTGGGACGGGCGCACAGCCCCTTAGTGGGCTGATTTGCCCCTTCCCCTTGGCCCATAAGGCCCCCCAACGCTTGTCGAGGCCTCCGAAACCCCTTTCGGACATGCTGGCCATAGCCTGGTACCCCTGAAACAATTCTGGACTCCAATACCCTTCGTCCAATATACCGATCTTCACCTCCGGACCATTCCGGAGCTCCTCGTCATGTCCGGGATCTCATCCGGGACTCCCAACAACCTTCGGTAACCACATACTATTTCCCATAACAACTCTAGCGTCACCGAACCTTAAGTGTGTAGACCCTACGGGTTCGGGAACCATGCAGACATGACCGAGACACCTCTCTGGCCAATAACCAATAGCGGGATCTGGATACCCATATTGGCTCCCACATGTTCCACGATGATCTCATCGGATGAACCACGATGTCGGGGATTCAATCAATCCCGTATACAATTCCCTTTGTCTATCGGTATGTTACTTGCCCGAGATTCGATCGTCGGTATCCCCATACCTCGTTCAATCTTGTTACCGGCAAGTCTCTTTACTCGTTCCGTAACGCATGATCCCGTGGCTAACTCATTAGTCACATTGAGCTCATTATGATGATGCATTACCGAGTGGGCCCAGAGATACCTCTCCGTCATACGGAGTGACAAATCCCAGTCTCGATTAGTGCCAACCCAACATACACTTTCGGAGATACCTGTAGTGCACCTTTATAGCCACCCAGTTACGTTGTGACGTTTGGTACACCCAAAGCATTCCTACGGTATCCGGGAGTCGCACAATCTCATGGTCTAAGGAAACGATACTTGACATTAGAAAAGCTCTTAGCAAACTAACTACACGATCTTGTGCTATGCTTAGGATTGGGTCTTGTCCATCACATCATTCTCCTAATGATGTGATCCCGTTATCAATGGCATCCAATGTCCATGGTCAGGAAACCATAACCATCTATTGATCAACGAGCTAGTCAACTAGAGGCTTACTAGGGACATGTTGTGGTCTATGTATTCACACATGTATTACGGTTTCCAGTTAATATAATTAGAGCATGAACAATAGACAATTATCATAAACAAGGAAATACAATAATAACCATTTTATTATTGCCTCTAGGGCATATTTCCAACAGTCCCCCACTTGCACTAGAGTCAATAATCTAGTTCACATCACTATGTGATTGTAATGAATCCAACACCCATGGGGTTTGTTCATATCTCGCTTGTGAGAGAGGTTATTAGTCAACGGGTCTAAACCTTTCAGATCTGTGTGTGCTTTACAAATCTCTATGTCATCTTGTAGATGCAGCTACCACGCGCTACTTGGAGCTATTCCAAATAACTTCTCTACTATACGAATCCGGTTTACTACTCAGAGTCATCCGGATTAGTGTCAAAGTTTGCATCGACGTAACCCTTTACGACGAACTCTTTTACCACCTCCATAATCGACAAAATTCCTTAGTCCACTAGTTACTAAGGATAAGTTTGACCGCTGTCATGTGATCCATTTCTGGATCACTATTGTACCCCTTGGGTAACTCATGGCAAGGCACACTTCAGGTGCGGTACACAGCATAGCATACTGTAGAGCCTACGTCTAAAGCATAGGGAACGACCTTCGTCCTTTCTCTCTCTTCTGCCGTGGTCAGGTCTTGAGTCTTACTCAATACCCACACCTTGTAACATAGCCAAGAACTCCTTCTTTGCTGATCTATTTTTGAACTCCTTCAAAATCTTGTCACGGTATGTATTCATTTGAAAGTACTATTAAGCATTTTTTAATCTATCCTTATAGATCTTGATGCTCAATGTTCAAGTAGCTTAATCTAGGTTTTCCATTGAAAAACACTTTTCAAATAACCCTGTATGCTTTCTAGAAATTCTACATCATTTCTGATCAACAATATGTTAACAACATATACTCATCAAAAATTCTATAGTGCTCCCACTCACTTCTTTGGAAATACAAGTTTCTCATAAACTTTGTAAAAACCCGAAATCTTTGCTCATCTCATCAAAGCGTACATTCCAACTCCGAGATGCTTACTCCAGTCCTTAGAAGGATTGCTGGAGCTTTGCATACTTGTTAGCATCTTTCAGGATTGACAAAACCTTCTAGTTGTATCACATACAACCTTTCCTCAAGAAAATCGTCAAGGAAACAATGTTTTTGACATCCTATCTGCAAGATTTCATAAATAATGCAGTAACTGCTAATATAATTCAACAGACTCTTAGCATCGCTACGAGTGAGAAAATCTCATCGTAGTCAACTCCTTGAACTTGCAGAAAACATCTTAACGACAAGTCGAGCTTTCTTAATGGTGACACTTACCATCATTGTCCGTCTTCCTTTTGAAATCCATCTGCACCCAATAGCCTTATGACCATCAAGTAGTTCTTCCAAAGTCTATACTTTGTTTTTATACATGGATCCTCTCTCGGATTTTATGGCCTCGAGCCATTCGTCGGAATCTGGGCCCACCATCGCTTCTCCATAGCTCGTAGGTTCATTGTTGTCTAGCAACATGACTTCCAAGACATGATTACGTACCACTCTGAAGTAGTACGCATCCTTGTCGTCCTACGAGGTTTGGTAGTGACTTGATCCGAAGTTTCATGATCACTATCATAAGCTTCCACTTCAATTGGTGTAGGTGCCACAGGAACAACTTCTTGTGCCCTGCTACACACTAGTTGAAGTGACGGTTCAATAACATCATCAAGTCTCCACCATCCTCCCACTCAATTCTTTCGAGAGAAACTTTTCCTCGAGAAAGGACCCGTTTCTAGAAACAATCACTTTTGCTTCCAGATCAGAAAGAGGAGGTATACCCAACTGTTTTGGGTATTCTATGAAGATGCATTTATCCGCTTTGGGTTCGAGCTTATAAGCCTGAAACTTTTTCACATAAGCATCGCAGCCCCAAAGTTTTAATAAACGACAGCTTAGGTTTCTCTAAACCATATTTCATACGGTGTCACCTCAACGGAATTACGTGGTGCCCTATTAAAGTGAATGCGGTTGTCTCTAATGCCTAACCCATAAACGATAGTGGTAATTCGATAAGAGACATCATGGTATGCACCATATCCAATAGGGTGCATTTATGATGTTCGGACGCACCATCACTATGGTGTTCCAGGCGGTATTAGTTGTGAAACAATTTCCACAATGTCTTAATTGTGTACCAAACTCGTAACTCAGATATTCATCTCTATGATCATATCATAAACATCTTATCCTCTTGTCACAACGATCTTCTACTTCACTCTGAAATTACTTCAGACTTGTATTTCATCAAGTAAATATACTTAGAATCTACTCAAATCATCTGTGAAGTAAGAGCATAACGATATTCACTGCGTGCCTCAGCACTCATTGGATTGCACACATCAAATGTATTACTTCCAACAAGTTGCTCTCTTATTTGATCTCACTGAAAACGAGGCCTTTCAGTCATCTTGCCCATGTGGTATGATTTCCATGTCTCAAGTGATTCAAAATCAAGTGAGTCCAAACGATCCATCTGTATGGAGTTTCTTCATGCATATATACCAATAGACATGGTTCGCATGTCTCAATCTTTTCAAAAACGAGTGAGTCCAAAGATCCATCTACATGGAGCTTCTTCATGCGTTTTATACCAATATGACTCAAATGGCAGTGCCACAAGTATGTGGTACTATCATTACTATCTTATATCTTTTGGCATGATCATGTGTATCACTACGATCGAGATTCAATAAACCATTCATTTTAGATGCAAGACCATTGAAGGTATTATTCAAATAAACAGAGTAACCATTATTCTCCTTAAATGAATAACCATATTGCGATAAACATAATCCAATCATGTCTATGCTCAATGCAAACACCAAATAACAATTATTTAGGTTTAACACCAATCTCGATGGTAGAGGGAGCATGCGATGCTTGATCACATCAACCTTGGAAACACTTCCAACACATATCGTCATCTCACCTTTAGTTAGTCTCCATTTATTCCGTAGCTTTTTATTTCAAGTTACCAACACTTAGCAACCGAACCAGTATCTAATACCCTGGTGCTACTAGGAGTACTAGTAAAGTACACATTAATATAATGTATATCCAATATACTTCTATCGACCTTACCAGCCTTCTCATCTACCAAGTATCTAGGGTAGTTCTGCTTCAGTGACCGTTCCCCTCATTACAGAAGCACTTAGTCTCGGGTTTGGGTTCTACGTTGGGTTTCTTCACTAGAGTAGCAACTGATTTGCCGTTTCATGAAGTATCCCTTCTTGCCCTTGCCCTTCTTGAAACTAGTGGTTTTACTAACCATCAACAATTGATGCTCCTACTTGATTTCTACTTTCGCGGTGTCAAACATCGCGAATAGCTCAAGGATCATCATATCTATCCCTGATATGTTATAGTTCATCACGAAGCTCTAGTAGCTTGGTGGCAGTGACTTTGGAGAACCATCACTATCTCAACTGGAAGACAACTCCCACTCGATTCAAGCGATTATAGTACTCAGAAAATCCGAGCACATGCTCAACGATTGAGCTTTTCTCCCTTAGTTTGCAGGCTTAAGAAACTTGTCGGAGGTCTCACACCTCTTTACGTGGGCACGAGCCTAAAATCCCAATTTCAGCTCTTGGAACATCTCATATGTTCCGTGACGTTTCAAAATGTCTTCGGTGCCTTAATTCTAAACCGTTTAACATTACGCACTGAACTATCACGTAGTCATCAAAACGTGTATGTCAGATGTTCACAACATCCACAAACGACGCTCGAGGTTCAGCACACCGAGCGGTGCATTAAGGACATAAGCCTTCTGTGCAGCAATGAGGACAATCCTCAGTTTACAGACCCAGTCCGCATAATTGCTACTATCAACTTTCAACTAAATTTTCTCTAGCAACATATCTTAGTAGAACTAAAGCGTAAGCTACGACATAATTTGCAAAGACCTTTTGACTATGTTCATGATAATTAAGTTCATCTAATCAAATTATTTAATGAACTCCCACTCAGATAGACATCCCTCTAGTCATCTAAGTGATACATGATCCGAGTCAACTAGGCCGTGTCCGATCATCACGTGAGACGGACTAGTCATCATCGGTGAACATCTCCATGTTGATCGTATCTACTATACGACTCATGTTCGACCTTTTGGTCTCTTGTGTTCCGAGGCCATGTCTGTACATGCTAGGCGCGTCAAGTCAACCTAAGTGTTTCGCATGTGTAAATTTGGCTTACACCCGTTGTATGCAAACGTTAGAATCTATCACACCCGATCATCACGTGGTGCTTCAAAACAACGAACCTTCGCAACGGTGCACAGTTAGGGGGAACACATCTCTTGAAATTTTAGTGAGGGATCATCTTATTTATGCTACCGTCGTTCTAAGCAAATAAGATGTAAACATGACAAACATCACATGCAAATCATAAAGTGACATGATATGGCCAATATCATCTTGCGCCTTTTGATCTCCATCTTCGAGGTGCGGCATGATCACCTTCATCACCGGCATGACACCATGATCTCCATCATCGTGTCTTCATGAAGTTGTCTCACCAACTATTACTTATACTACTATGGCTAACGGTTAGCAATAAAGTAAAGTAATTACATGGTGTTTTTCATTGACACGTAGGTCATACAATAAATTAAGACAACTCCTATGGCTCCTGCCGGTTGTCATAATCACCGACATGCAAGTCGTGATTCCTATTACAAGAACATGATCAATCTCATACATCACATATATATAATTCATCACATCCTTTTGGCCATATCACATCACATAGCATACCCTGCAAAAACAAGTTAGACATCCTGTAATTGTTGTTGCATGTTTTACGTGGCTGCTATGGGTTTCTAGCAAGAACGTTTCTTACCTACGCAAAAGCCACAACGGTGATATGCCAATTGCTATTTACCCTTCATAAGGACAACTTCATTGAATCCGATCCGACTAAAGTGGGAGAGATAGACACCCGCTAGCCACCTTATGCATCAAGTGCATGTCAATCGGTGGAACCTGTCTCACGTAAGAATACGTGTAAGGTCGGTCCGGGCCGCTTCATCCCACAATGCCGCCGAATCAAGATAAGACTAGTAACGGTAAGAAAATTGAACAAATCATCGCCCACAACTACTTTGTGTTCTACTCGTGCATAGAATCTACGCATAGACCTAGCTCATGATGCCACTGTTGGGGAACGTAGCAATAATTCAAAAAAATTCTACGTGTCACCAAGATCAATCTAAGAGATGCTAGCAACGAGAGAGAGGGAGTGCATCTTCATACCCTTGAAGATCGCTAAGCGGAAGCGTTACAAGAACGCGGTTGATGGAGTTGTACTCGCGGTGATTCAAATCGCGGAAGATCCGATCTAGCGCCGAACAGACGGCGCCTCCGCGTCAACACACGTACAGCCCGGGGACGTCTCCTCCTTCTTGATCCAAAAAGGGGAGAGGAGAAGTTGAGGGAGAACTCCAGCAGTACGACGGCATGGTGGCAATGGAGCTCGTGGTTCTCCGGCAGAGCTTCGCTAAGCACTACGGAGGAGGAGGAGTTGGAGGAAGAGAGGGCTGCGCCCAGGGAAGGGTGTGGCTCCCCTCCCACCCCCTCACTATATATAGGGGGAAGGGGAGAGGGGGCCGGCCCCTCTAGATGGATCTAGAGGAGGAGGCGGCGGCCAGGGGAAACCCTAGATGTGTTTGGGCGCCCCCACCCCCTAGGAAACTTGCCCCCCAAGCCGGGAGGGGCAGCTGCCCTAGGGGTGGCGCCCCCACCTGTCCTGGTTACGTGAGAGGGGTTGGGAGGGGCGCACAGCCCCTTAGTGGGCTGGTTTGCCCCTTCCCCTTGGCCCATAAGGCCCCCCAACGCTTGCCGGGGCCTCCGAAACCCCTTTCGGACATGCTGGCCATAGCCTGGTACCCCCGGAACAATTCCGGACTCCAATACCCTTCGTCCAATATACCGATCTTCACCTCCGGACCATTCCGGAGCTCCTCGTCATGTCCGGGATCTCATCCGGGACTCCGAACAACCTTCGGTAACCACATACTATTTCCCATAACAACTCTAGCGTCACCGAACCTTAAGTGTGTAGACCCTACGGGTTCGGGAACCATGCAGACATGACCGAGACACCTCTCTGGCCAATAACCAATAGCGGGATTTGGATACCCATATTGGCTCCCACATGTTCCACGAAGATCTCATCGGATGAACCACGATGTCGGGGATTCAATCAATCCCGTATACAATTCCCTTTGTCTACCGGTATGTTACTTGCCCGAGATTCGATCGTCGGTATCCCCATACCTCGTTCAATCTTGTTACCGGCAAGTCTCTTTACTCGTTCCGTAATGCATGATCCCGTGGCTAACTCATTAGTCACATTGAGCTCATTATGATGATGCATTACCGAGTGGGCCCAGAGATACCTCTCCGTCATACGGAGTGACAAATCCTAGTCTCGATTAGTGCCAAGCCAACATACACTTTCGGAGATACCTGTAGTGCACCTTTGTAGCCACCCAGTTACGTTGTGACGTTTGGTACACCCAAAGCATTCCTACGGTATCCGGGAGTCACACAATCTCATGGTCTAAGGAAACGATACTTGACATTAGAAAAGCTCTTAGCAAGAGAACTACACGATCTTGTGCTATGCTTAGGATTGGGTCTTGTCCATCACATCATTCTCCTAATGATGTGATCCCATTATCAATGACATCCAATGTCCATGGTCAGGAAACTATAACCATCTATTGATCAACGAGCTAGTCAACTAGAGGCTTACTAGGGACATGTTGTGGTCTATGTATTCACACATGTATTACGGTTTCCAGTTAATATAATTATAGCATGAACTATAGACAATTATCATAAACAAGGAAATACAATAATAACCATTTTATTATTGCCTCTAGGGCATATTTCCAACACAAAGCTATGTGTAGGCGATGAAAAATAAACAAAGCGATTAGATCCACAATTGACAAACTGCATCAATGACCATATCTGCACCAATCATCTTATGACACAACACGAACGACGATGTTCTTCAACAGCAACGCCTTCGGGGAGGGAGAGATGCTCAATCACCGCTGTCATCGGATCCAACCATTCAAGGTCAGAATCTAGGTTTTCACCCTGAAGAACTAGTCCGAGCATGTCCGAGCAATACCTTCAACAAGGTAATGATGTAGAAACATCATCATTGCGAGGCACAACCAACTCAGGTAACCTAGGCTTTCACCCCAGAGCTCGAGCCCTGGTGCTGGAGTGGCACCACCATCGACATCAATCATGTGTTGTCGCCACCACTTTCCTCCGTCCCAGCATGTACATGCAATGTGTTACCTTCATCTCTGCGCAACGGCCCCTTCTGCGTCAAGTAGTCATCGTAGTTTGCATCTCACCATCGAAGTCCACCACCGGATCTGGAGGTGTCACGACCGGATTTTCGGGATAATAATTTCCCAGAAAAACGGCCTTGTGCCCACCAGCCCCAGGATTACTGTTAGCTGGTGAGGCACCAACTTGATACAATAATTCCAAGCGAGGTACAAAAATATGTAGTACAAGACCATTTAGGCCTAGGAGCACAACACTTGGTTTCTAGTAGTTGAGGGCGGAAGCGGTTGGTTACATCTGCGTCTATGGGACTCCATTTCCCACAAGAACAGCTGACCAGGATAACTCCTATCTTCGCGAGGCTGCAAATGTCAACACGTAGGTTCCGAGGTTGTCACCGCGAGGCTTATCTCCCAGTGAGGAATCTAACCAAGACAATAGCCAGGGACAAGCCAGTGAGTACGTTTGAATGTACTCGCAAACATTAAGAAACACGGGTATAATATATCAAACAAGCTCCGGATTATTAGGTGATCACACGTGTGTCACGAAATGTACGAAAAACCAAGATGCACACATGTGGGTGAAATAAACGAATATAAAGTACTGGGTGCCAAGCGAGGGTCTGAATTACTCCTCGAGAGGAAACTGCAAGAATAGTAATACTGGTGCCAAGCGAGGGTCTGAATGACTCCTCGAGAGGAAACTGCAAGAATAATAATACCGCAGTCGGGCGTCGGGGCGACACCACATAAAGGGCTTTTTGAAAGGTAAATGAACAACAAGCATGCCGCAGTCGGGCGTCTGAGCGACGCCACAGAAAGGGCCTATAAGAGAATAATCACAGTGAATATCCAGGAGGTAGAACCATCCCAGGGATACTCAATAATATACGTAATATAAATGGTTAGTCCAAAATAATAAAGATCATAATCCATAGGTGCCATAATCATAAACAATATTTAGTACAGTCGTTTCTCCATCCGAAAACCGATAATTTAGTCAAGCCGTATCTCCATCCGAATACCGTTACTACGATCTGGTTAGCCGTGTCTCCATCCGAATACCGTTACTGAGTTCTAGTTAAATCGTTCTCCATCCGAATACCGTTACTAGATTCAACTCAGACTGTGGTCCTTACTCAAGAACATGACTATCCAACAGGATATATCCTCTGCAGGGGGAGTACCATTTTCCACGAGTAACGGGTTTACTTAGTCCCTCGGGTCTAATTCCGTCTACGGTCTTTTGGTTGAAAACACGCCTGACCTGCACACACCAGCTTAACTCACCGGTGTCTGGAATCACCCACGACACCTGCCAAGCAAAACTCTAAGTGGGGAGGCTACAACCTCGACGTAGCATGGGATCACAAAATTTATAACGCGCGCATACTAGGGGAGCTACCCCCCTCGGCTCCAACCGGAAACACCCATGCCCCCTGACCAAGTGGCATGCCTACCGGAGGCCTCCGGTATCTTCCACTATGGCCCCTCTGTACGGTGTGTGCTTTGGAAAGGGGTTGACAACCTACTGAACCATACCCTGTCCCCTGCAGGGACAAGTGGTGGTACCAACAAATAAGGAAGCTATTGATCAAGACTCGATCTACGACCGACTCTGGTGGTCCAAGTATCCTCCAACAATATTACCACTAGTGAAATAAATCACCACTCCTCGAGCCTCACCGTGCCATACCGGGCATACTCGTCTCGACGAGGGACTAGGGGACAAGCTCGTGGCTACCCAAGACCACGACTTTCCCGGCTTCCTACCGGTATGCATGAGAAGCTCACGAGGATGATCCAAATCATTAGTGTATCCATTGCTGACCACAAAACAACTCCAAAGTGAACTCATGCACGAGAGTATATCGATACATAAAGCTATCACATACTCCAAGTCAAACGGTGTTGTGATCGTATCAAAACACCACAACAAAATATTATGCCAGAGTTCAGAAATGCTTGCCTTCAAGAGTATGCAAAGGATGCACTTTTTGGAAGCTTTCCCTTTTCTCCAAAATCCTATTTTTGCAAAACATCCAAATAACAAATATTTCAAACACAGTACCAAAAGTTGTCTCAAATATTTTTGAAATAAATCTTAAAATAAACTAGATGAAATTTGAGAGAGGAAGGAAAAAGAATCAACTCATTTGGAGTTTTATTTTAAAAGTTATAGCCAGTCAAACATTAGTCAAACTTCTGTTTTAATAAAATCAGAAAAAAGGAAAGCGCTGCGGGGAAGAATACGTTTTCAAAACAGAGGAGACGTACTCCGGTCTTTGCGCTACCACTTAACCAGAGAGGGCGGGGGAGCGGGTAACTGACAGTGGGTCCAGAGGGCCCACTGGTCAGGTTTGACTGGTCTCCCTCTCCCTCCTTTCTCTGTGCCCGACCGGCGCGGGGCTCCGGCGATCGCCGGCGATCGCCGGCGACGAACGGCGGCTCCTTGAGGGCATCTGAGGGCAGGGATGGGTTGGCCAGACCGAGGCGGTCCTCTCGGTGGGCGTTAGGCAGGTGGGGACGGAGGAGGTCACCGGCGGCGAGCTCCGCGGCGGAGGGAGGCTACGGTGGTGAAGTGACATTTGGGCTCCGGTGATCCTTGGCCGAAGCTGAGGTGCTAGGAAGCTCCACACGACTACGGGGGAGTTCTTGGTGGCATTGGATTGGTGGGGGAGGGCCTAGCTGCGATGCATGGCACGGGATTGCGACGGCGACCGAACTTGCCGGAGGCGGGGAAGAAAGGGCTTTCCCGTCGATTGCTGGCTGTGGGAGGGCTATGGGGGTGGCCTGGGGTTGCTTGAGGGATCGGTCGAGCTCGGGGTCCCTTTAAATAGGCGCTCGAGGCTGGCTCCCGCGGTGGCCGAGGATAAGATCGTCGGCGACCACTTTCCTGTAGTTGCAGGGCATCGTGGCGGCGACGAAAGCGTGCCGACGAGCGGGAGGATAAGCACGGCCTGTGCTCTGCGGCAGCTGGTGTGCGCTGGTGGTTTGGGCGGCGCCGTCCGCGGCGGAATCCGCTGCCGACGCCGGCGTGCTGCCAAGGCGGCGCTGCAGGGTGCCAGGGAGAGCTCGGAGGGTACTAGAGAGAGGGCGAGTGCATGGCGTGGTTCGGCAGGCGAGCAGGGGTCAGAGATGGGACGCGACGAGGGCGGCAGTGCGGCGTGTCGGCTCAGCGCGCGCGCGTGCAAATCGTGTGCTCTGGGCGCGCCCAGAGCACGCACGGCAGGTGTTCGACGCAATGCCAGCGCGCTCTAGAGAGCTTGGGTGAGGCTGGCAAAGAACAGAACAAGGGTAGGGGTGGCTAGGAGCTCAGTGGACAAGGTTGTTGGGTCATTGGAGCAAGTCCACAGTGCAAACAAAGAACTCATGCAAAAACAGGCTGTGCACACCAACTGTTCGACAGAATGCCAAGTGCATTTATGCAACTCTTGGAGTGGCCAAAATCTCCAGATCAGGGTCTCTTTAGATGTAGAAGATGGTGGTAAGGTCACTTGGGCAAAACCAGAAACTTGTTAGTGCAAGTTTTGCAAAACTCCAGTTTTGGACAGAAAGAAAAATGGTTTAAAGCATGCACTTCAAAACCCCCAATGAGCCCAATCACCTGGACTTAAGGGTTTGGTAGGGAGGGCTACAAGTAGGAAAAAGCTCAGGGTTACTAGAGCAAAGGAAAATAAGGTTGCAGTACAAATCATCTAATTGGACCAGAATGCAAAAGAGGCTGATCCACTCAAATTTTTCAAAGGACATCACTGGGTTTTTGCTTGAAGATGAATTGTATGCATCCACTGACATCTCCAAACATTTGGAAGAATTTTTAAAGAAATAATTAAATGGGTTGTAGTGCAAAAGTGCCTACTGGACCAAATTCGAAAAGTTGGTGTAGAGCTCAAAATTTCCAATGGCCAGAAGGTATTTTTGCATAATAGTGATGTGGAACCATCACATGACATCCCCAAATCTTGGTGGAAATTTTAAATGCATTTGTCAAATGGTTGTAGTGCAAAACAGGCTCCAAATGCAAAAGAAATCATTTTAAAGGAATAAAGCTTTGAGGAAAAATAAATCTTGAAAATTTAGATCCACTGATGAGGAATTGTTTTATAAAAGAGAGTATTCAAGTCCAATAATACTTTTGAAGGTTTTTCCCCACTATAGGCAAAAATCCAAAATCACAACAGGTAAAACTTGACAAAAATGGAAAAGTTTTATTTCCTGGCAACATTTTAATAAATAAAACAAGGCCAAAATTTTGGGGGGTCACAACACTACCCCCTTAAGAAAAATCTCGTCGTCGAGATTTGTTAAAACTGTTTTGAAATAAATTTGTTTTTATCAAAGAAATCCTTCAATTGCACAAAAACAAAACGGCTACAGTGAGAGGGCAATAAGTGGTGTAAAACCACAGTGTGTTACACTGGCGTAGTGTGGAAAAATCCACGGTTAGGGAAAACGAGATATTTCTACGCGGATACAGTAATTTAGAATAAATTCTAAATTACTAAAATACGCTGGTCGCACCCGAGAGCACAGTGCTCTCTTTGGCTGACAGGTGGACCTAGGGCCCACTGTCGGCCTCTTCTCCTACCTCTGGCACTCTCTTCTCCTTCGCGCGCTCTCCCGCGCTTCCTCCTCCGGCGATGCCTAGCTCGTAGGGCATCGAGGCCGTACCGTGGTAGTGCGCGGCGTGCTAGCTGCCGGTGCAGCGTGCACTCACCTCGCGGGCCAGGGCGCTGTCGGCACTGCTCGCGGACTCGCCTCCGAACACCGGCGGTCGAGCGACGAGTGGCGCTGGTGGACCTCGCCCACCGTACACCGATCTCGGGCTATAAAACGACCGCGGTGCTCCTCTCTTCTTCCTCACACCTGGCCTCGCTTCTACTTCTCCTTCCTTCTCCTCCATAGCTGCTGGCAGGAGCTCGAGCTGAGGCTCTAATGGCGGAGGCAATGCCGGACTGGTATGTGGTCCTGGTGTGTGGAGGCTTGGCGGTGCTGCTGGGGTTCTCCGTGATCCTGTGCGCGATGATCCTGGATGATCGTCGTGATGCTGCCGCACGAGTGTTAGCTCTCCGCGGTGGCGGCGATCATGTGGATTAGGCGCGGCATCGGGGTTGACTGCTGTCGGTGTGCTGGGGCAACTCGCGCTCGAATGAACACCCACAAATCTTTCTTACTGAGACTGTGGTGTCCTCGAGTGCGGTTAGATAGGCGCAAAAATGTGCTCAAGGATTTGTAACAGTGCTCGAGGTCGAGTGGTTGCTGCATGAGAGTTTGCTGTTACGATGCTGCGCGAATAAAAAATCCATGTCGTGAAAATATAGACGCGGCAGTGACTCGGGGAAAGAAATCTCCTCGAAAAACATGTTGCGAGAGAAGAAATAATTAAAACCGAACTAACAGCAGTAAAAATGCTCACAAAACAGGAACTAAAGAAAATAGGATCCGCCGCACAAAAATTTTACGAACATGCTGCAACACATAAATACAAGTACTGGACAATAAATACATCGGAGGCGTTTACAAAGAAAACGGTAAAAAGACAGGGTCCTGAGAAAACGCCTCTGGCACTGGGGCACACTCCTCTTCTATGGGGGGAAGCGGGTTGACCAGTCGATGAATGGGCCCTTCTTGGTCAGGCCTCAGTGGTCTGCCAATGGCGATCCGAGGATTTAAATCGGCGAGGCTCTGTAGATAACCCATTACTCGCTGAGTTAAACGCTCCTGAGCGATGACGTACTGGGCAAGGTGGGCCAGTACTGGATCTCTCTCAATGCGCCCACCAGGAAAAGATGCAACTTCTCCGGGTGCTGCACGACTCGGAAAATAATAGTATCCTCGCTCGCTGGCATAGGGTACTGCGAATCGAAGACGAGTGAGCGCCTCGTACGCAGCAGCTTCTATGGCCATATGCGGAGTCGGCATGGATTTTCCCACGAAGGAGACTTCCGTGGGATCTTGGTTTGGGTAGGCGGGAGGGATGTGCACCACTGCCCAATATTTTGAGGTGGATGGAGTGATCCTCGATTTGAGCAACTCGTACTGGGGTGGACGGGTGGCACTCATAGTACTGCAGGTAAAGTCCCACAATAATTTGACAAAACTGCCGGGGGTTGCGTCTGGGGTTCTCAGATAAATACTGGGGGTCGACATGGCAAGGAATAGTTGTGGGTGCTACGCACAAAGGTGAAGGGTGCTCGTCAAGGTCACGAAGTGGCCTTTATATAGCACCGGGGCTGGGATTAATCACTGGAGGAAAGGTGACTGGATGCCGATCCTGTACTCGGGTCAAGGCCACAGATATACACATCACATAAATGTGACGCATTACTGTGGGTGCTGTCGAGTTTGGTCTAGGTAGCTGCGCCCGAAATATAAAAATGCAACTATACGCCAACGTACACATGCATAGCTACTACTCCAAAAATAAGAGCGCTCAAACAGACAGCATGTAACAAAAGCGATACAAGGCCACACATTACAAAGCGTAGGAAAACTAAGGCTCGATACAACTTTGAGCGACTTAGTCTACTTCGTTAATGTCTAAGTGGGCTGGCCTTGCGGACGCCGATGCTTCTCCACGGTTCTCACCGTCGGGATTTGCTGGCTGAGGCTGAGGGGCTGCAGGGTCGGGGAAGTGGTGCTGACCATCGCGGGGGTTGTTGGCCACAATCCCGTTGGAATGGGTTCCCAAAAGGCGACGAAGCGCTTCTGGGGTCACCAAAGCACTCTGGCTGATGGCTGGCGCAGACCTCAAGGAATCGATCGGGTGTCCGAACAACACGACTGGGTTATCGGCATCGGGCTCCGCTTCTCTCCTTGCCGGGGCTCGGCGAACCAGTTCTCCACGAGCTGCGATCAGATCGAGAGTGACCTGATCGAATAGTTGCTCTAGTGCGCTTACATAGCGCACCAGATGTAACAACGCAGGGTCTGTCTCGTGGTCTCCGTTGGCAACCTGGGGCGGCCTACCATACCCGTCACGACTGGGGTAGTAGTAGAACGAGCGACAGTTAACTCTGGGCGACAAGTGCCGGAGTTGAACTATAGCTTCGCGGGCTGCCAGTTGGATGGCTTGTGCCTCAAAGGAAGTTGTCCTTCCAGTGAACCTGTAGGGGCGTTCTGGCGACAGACCCCTACCGTAGATGTGCACAGTGGCCCAGTACTGATGGCTTTCACCGTACATGGGTCCTTGGTACACAACATACTCAGGAGGCTCCTCTAATGCATAGGCACGGCGGGTGATGTTTGCGAGCACGGTCACAAAACCTCCAAGGTTGGTCGCTGTGGTCTCATTGTGAACGATGGGACCAGGCATCGTGGCTCGGTTTGGGGGAAAGAGGCTGTGCTGTATTGAGGCTAGCGTGCCCTTTTTATAGGGAAAGGGGACGGAGTCTTCCTCCGCACGCTTGCGATAGAGACGGGTTGGGTGTCGGTCACTGGCGCGTGATCGACGGGCTAGGTTGATAGGTTGGGCACCGTCCGCCGAAAAGGGTGTCGGGTCACTGTGGAGCTATCTTACGCGGGAAGCTTGACCGGGGTTAGGCTAAGGTCTGGTGGTTTGGGTTAACCTGGTTTTATTGACCTGGCTAAGATAGGATTAGCCAATGGTCAGCCTGGCTCTGATACCAAGTCTGCCACGACCGGATTTTCGGGATAATAATTTCCCAGAAAAACGGCCTTGTGCCCACCAGCCCCAGGATTACTGTTAGCTGGTGAGGCACCAACTTGATACAAGAATTCCAAGCGAGGTACAAAAATATGTAGTACAAGACCATTTAGGCCTAGGAGCACAACACTTGGTTTCTAGTGGTTGAGGGCGGAAGCGGTTGGTTACATCTGCGTCTATGGGACTCCATTTCCCACAAGAACAACTGACCAGGATAACTCCTATCTTCGCGAGGCTGCAAATGTCAACACGTAGGTTCCGAGGTTGTCACCGCGAGGCTTATCTCCCAGCAAGGAATCTGGCCAAGACAATAGCCAGGGACAAGCCAGTGAGTACGTTTGAATGTACTCGCAAACATTAAGAAACATGGGTATAATATATCAAACAAGCTCCGGATTATTAGGTGATCACACGTCTGTCACGAAATGTATGAAAAACCAAGATGCACACATGTGGGTGAAATAAACGAATATAAAGTACTGGGTGCCAAGCGAGGGTCTGAATGACTCCTCGAGAGGAAACTGCAAGAATAGTAATACTGGTACCAAGCGAGGGTCTGAATGACTCCTCGAGAGGAAACTGCAAGAATAATAATACCGCAGTCGAGCGTCGGGGCGACACCACATAAAGGGCTTTTTGAAAGGTAAATGAACAACAAGCATGCCGCAGTCGGGCGTCTGAGCGACGCCACAGAAAGGGCTTATAAGAGAATAATCACAGTGAATATCCAGGAGGTAGAACCATCCCAGGGATACTCAATAATATACGTAATATAAATGGTTAGTCCAAAATAATAAAGATCATAATCCATAGGTGCCATAATCATAAACAATATTTAGTACAGTCGTTTCTCCATCCGAAAACCGATAATTTAGTCAGGTCGTATCTCCATCCGAATACCGTTACTACGATCCGGTTAGCCGTGTCTCCATCCGAATACCGTTACTGAGTTCTAGTTAAATCGTTCTACATCCGAATACCGTTACTAGATTCAACTCAGACTGTGGTCCTTACTCAAGAACATGACTATCCAACAGGATATATCCTCTGCAGAGGGAGTACCATTTTCCACGAGTAACGGGTTTACTTAGTCCCTCGGGTCTAATTCCGTCTACGGTCTTTTAGTTGAAAACACGCCTGACCTGCACACACCAGCTTAACTCACCGGTGTCTGGAATCACCCACGACACCTGCCAAGCAAAACTCTAAGTGGGGAGGCTACAACCTCAACGTAGCATGGGATCACAAAATTTATAACGCGCGCATACTAGGGGAGCTACCCCCCTCGGCTCCAACCGGAAACACCCATGCCCCCTGACCAAGTGGCATGCCTACCGGAGGCCTCCGGTATCTTCCACTATGGCCCCTCTGTACGGTGTGTGCTTTGGAAAGGGGTTGACAACCTACTGAACCATACCCTGTCCCCTGCAGGGACAAGTGGTGGTACCAACAAATAAGGAAGCTATTGATCAAGACTCGATCTACGACCGACTCTGGTGGTCCAAGTATCCTCCAACAATATTACCACTAGTGAAATAAATCACCACTCCTCGAGCCTCACCGTGCCATACCGGGCATACTCGTCTCGACGAGGGACTAGGGGACAAGCTCGTGGCTACCCAAGACCACGACTTTCCCGGCTTCCTACCGGTATGCATGAGAAGCTCACGAGGATGATCCAAATCATTAGTGTAGCCATTGCGGACCACAAAACAACTCCAAAGTGAACTCATGCACGAGAGTATATCGATACATAAAGCTATCACATACTCCAAGTCAAACGGTGTTGTGATCGTATCAAAACACCACAACAAAATATTATGCCAGAGTTCAGAAATGCTTGCCTTCAAGAGTATGCAAAGGATGCACTTTTTGGAAGCTTTCCCTTTTCTCCAAAATCCTATTTTTGCAAAACATCCAAATAACAAATATTTCAAACACAGTACCAAAAGTTGTCTCAAATATTTTTGAAATAAATCTTAAAATAAATTAGATGAAATTTGAGAGAGGAAGGAAAAAGAATCAACTCATTTGGAGTTTTATTTTAAAAGTTATAGGCAGTCAAACATTAGTCAAACTTCTGTTTTAATAAAATCAGAAAAAAGGAAAGCGCTGCGGGGAAGAATACGTTTTCAAAATAGAGGAGACGTACTCCGGTCTTTGCGCTACCACTTAACCAGAGAGGGCGGGGGAGCGGGTCACTGACAGTGGGTCCAGAGGGCCCACTGGTCAGGTTTGACTGGTCTCCCTCTCCCTCCTTTCTCTGTGCCCGACCGGCGGGGGGCTCCGGCGATCGCCCGCGACGAACGACGGCTCCTTGAGGGCATCTGAGGGCAGGGATGGGTTGGCCAGACCGAGGCGGTCCTCTCGGTGGGCGTTAGGCAGGTGGGGACGGAGGAGGTCACCGGCGGCGAGCTCCGTGGCGGAGGGAGGCTACGGTGGTGAAGTGACATTTGGGCTCCGGTGATCCTTGGCCGAAGCTGAGGTGCTAGGAAGCTCCGCACGACTACGGGGGAGTTCTTGGTGGCATTGGATTGGCGGGGGAGGGCCTAGCTGCGATGCATGACACGGGATTGCGACGGCGACCAAACTTGCCGGAGGCGGGGAAGAAAGGGCTTTCCCGTCGATTGCTGGCTGTGGGAGGGCTATGGGGGTGGCCTGGGGTTGCTTGAGGGATCGGTCGAGCTCGGGGTCCCTTTAAATAGGCGCTCGAGGCTGGCTCCCGCGGTGGCCGAGGATAAGATCGCCGGCGACCACTTTCCTGTAGTTGCAGGGCATCGTGGCGGCGACGAAAGCGTGCCGACGAGTGGGAGGATAAGCACGGCATGTGCTCTGGGGCAGCTGGCGTGCGCTGGTGGTTTGGGCGGCGCCGTCCGTGGCGGAATCCGCTGCCGACGCCGGCGTGCTGCCAAGGCGGCGCTGCAGGGTGCCAGGGAGAGCTCGGAGGGTACTGGAGAGGGCGAGTGCATGGCGTGGTTCGGCAGGCGAGCAGGGGTCGGAGATGGGACGCGACGAGGGCGGCAGTGCGGCGTGTTGGCTCAGCGCGCGCGCGTGCAAAACGTTTGCTCTGGGCGCGCCCAGAGCACGCACGGCAGGTGTTCGACGCAATGCCAGCGCGCTCTAGAGTGCTTGGGTGAGGCTGGCAAAGAACATAACAAGGGTAGGGGTGGCTAGGAGCTCAGTGGACAAGGTTGTTGGGTCATTGGAGCAAGTCCACAGTGCAAACAAAGAACTCATGCAAAAACAGGCTGTGCACACCAACTGTTCGACAGAATGCCAAGTGCATTTATGCAACTCTTGGAGTGGCCAAAATCTCCAGATCAGGGTCTCTTTAGATGCAGAAGATGGTGGTAAGGTCACTTGGGCAAAACCAGAAACTTGTTAGTGCAAGTTTTGCAAAACTCCAGTTTTGGACAGAAAGAAAAAGGGTTTAAAGCATGCACTTCAAAACCCCCAATGAGCCCAATCTCCTGGACTTAAGGGTTTGGTAGGGAGGGCTACAAGTAGGAAAAAGCTCAGGGTTACTAGAGCAAAGGAAAATAAGGTTGCAGTACAAATCATCGAATTGGACCAGAATGCAAAAGAGGCTGATCCACTCAAATTTTTCAAAGGACATCACTGGGTTTTTGCTTGAAGATGAATTGTATGCATCCACTGACATCTCCAAACATTTGGAAGAATTTTTAAAGAAATAATTAAATGGGTTGTAGTGCAAAAGTGCCTACTGGACCAGATTGGAAAAGTTGGTGTAGAGCTCAAAATTTCCAATGGCCAGAAGGTATTTTTGCATAAAAGTGATGTGGAACCATCACATGACATCCCCAAATCTTGGTGGAAATTTTAAATGCATTTGTCAAATGGTTGTAGTGCAAAACAGGCTCCAAATGCAAAAGAAATCATTTTAGAGGAATAAAGCTTTGAGGAAAAATAAATCTTGAAAATTTAGATCCACTGATGAGGAATTGTTTTATAAAAGAGAGTATTCAAGTCCAATAATACTTTTGAAGGTTTTTCCCCACTAGAGGCAAAAATCCAAAATCACAACAGGTAAAACTTGACAAAAATGGAAAAGTTTTATTTCCTGGCAACATTTTAATAAATAAAACAAGGCCAAAATTTTGGGGTGTCACAGAGGACACCTCACGAAGACCTTTACGTGGCCACCCTACTTCATGGCGAGGCCACACCAGTGGCGATCGTCGCAATCCAGCATCAGAGGGAGCCCGGGCCATCCAACCTGAAGACGTAGGAGCATGATGTCTAACCTGATTGAGATTGAGATTGCTATTGTTCTTTCTTCATCCTTGAATATGCTAGTTTTTGCTTGCCTTGATAATTTGTTTGCTTACAAAATGCCTATGCATAGAAAGAATGTTAGACTTAAATTTGTTTGTCACATATTTTATGATGCTCTCTTTGTGTTTCAATTATTATCTTTCATGTGAGCATCATCGAAATCTCAATGCCTAGCTAAAAAGCTTTAAAGAAAAGTGCTTGTTGGGAGACAACCCAATATTTTTCTTTTCTGTTTTTATGAGAATACACATTATTACATCTGTAGTAGTTGTGTTTTGGTGTTTTTAATTAGTGTTTGAGCCATGTAAGACCTTTGGGATAGTTTGGAACATTGTTGATTTGATCTTGCTGAGAAATAGAAACTTTTGCGCCCAGTAATATAATTTTCGTAATTCACATAAGCGAGATAAAATCCTGATTTTTCTACACAAGATTGGTATACAAATTTCCCAGGAGTTCCTAATTTTTTAGAATTTTTGGAGTTACAAAAGTATACGAAGTATACAGATTTCTACAGACTGTTCTGTTTTTGACAAATTATGTTTTCTATGTGTTGTTTGCTTATTTTGATGAATCTATGGTTAGTATCGGGGGGCATGAACCATGGAGAAGTTGGAATACAGTAGATATTACACTAATATAAATAAATAATGAGTTCACAACAGTACCAAAAAATGGCGATTTATTTTCTTATACTAATGGATCTCATGAGTTTTCTGTTGAGTTTTGTGTTGTGAAGTTTTCAAGTTTTGGGTAAATATTTGATGGACTATGGAATAAGGAGTGACAAGAGCCTAAGCTTGGGAAAGCCCAAGGCACCCCAAGGTAATAATCAAGGACAACCAGGCATCTAAGCTCGGGGATGCCATCTCTTTCGTCTTCGTCTATCGGTAAATTTACTTGAGGCTATATTTTTATTCACCACATGATATGTGTTTTGCTTGGAGCGTCTTGTATGATATGAGCTTTGCTTTTTAGTTTGCCACAATCATCCTTTCTGTACACACCTTTTGAGCGGGACACGCATGAATCGTGATTTATTAGAATACTCTATGAGCTTTACTTATATCTTTTGAGCTAGGCCATTTTGCTCTAGTGCTTCACTTATATCTTTTTAGAGCATGGCGGTGGTTTTATTTTATAGAAATTGTTGAACTCTCATGCTTCACTTATATTATTTTGAGAGTCTCTCTAAACAACATGATAATTTGCTTTGGTTATGAATTTAGTCCTAATATGATGGGCATCCAAGAGGGATATAATAAAAACTTTCATATAAAAAGCGTTGAATACTATGAGAAGTTTGATTCCTTATGATTGTTTTGAGATATAAAGATGGTGATATTACAGTCATACTAGTGAGTAATTGTGGATTGGTAGAAATACCTTTGCTAAAGTTTGTGATTCTCGTAGCATGCACGTATGGTGAACCGTTATGTGATGAAGTCGGTGCATGATTTATTTATGGATTGTCTTCCTTATGAGTGGCGGTCGGGGATGAGCGATGGTCTTTTCCTACCAATCTATCCCCCTAGGATCATGCGTGTAGTACTTTGTTTTGATAGCTAATAGATTTTTGCAATAAATATGTGAGTTCTTTATGACTAATGTTGAGTCCATGGATTATACGCACTCTTACCCTTCCATCATTGCTAGCTTCTCTAGTACAGCGAAACTTTCACTTGTGCATTACACCCACCATATATCTTTCCTCAAAACAGCCACCATACCACTAGTAGAAAAAGGGTCTTTTGTCCCAGTTGGTAAGGGCCTTTTGTCCCGGTTTTTGAACCGGGACTAAAGGGTCGTTACTAATGCCCTAGCCCTTTAGTCCCGGTTCTTACACGAACCGGGACAGATGGGCCTCCTCGTGGCCAGTGCGGCGAGCCCAGGCAGGAGGGCCTTTGGTCCCGGTTGGTGGCACTAACCGGGACCAATAGGCATCCACGCGTCAGCATTTCAGGGGTTGGGGTTTTTGTTTTTTTAAAGGGGGGGGGGGTTGGGGGTTTCGGGGGGTTAATTTAGGTGTTTCATATATTGTGTTAGCTAGCTAATTAATAGAGAGAAGTGTCCTCTCTTATCTCCGTGCTTGGTCGACGCTACGTACTATATACGTATAGAGAGGACTAGACACGCTAGCTAGTAAGAAAATGAAGGAAACAGAAGATCGTCATGAACATATGCATACAGAGAGAAGTGATATCGACCACCTCTCCTTCTCCGAGAGATTGGTCGAACAACAAGTTCTCGTATATCTATCCGACAATACTGGCTACATATATACGATAATTATCTCTTACAATATAATATCCTAATTATATACGAAGCAAGGTCCACATGGTATTCTCCGTCTTTAGCGATCACGTGGTCAAGGAAGAATGCCGCCAATTCCTCTTGAATTGCTTTCATACGATCTGGTGGTAGGAGTTCATCCCGCATCCGAAAGATCTAATTTGAAGAAGGGGGTCAATACATATATATATGAATAAATGAAACTCAACACAAACGATGGTAATAAAATAAAATTGTGAATATTATTGCTTACGCACTTCATATTGTTCATCAGAGTAGCCCCGCTCATAGGTCGTGTGGCGGATGGACTCGCAAATGTAGTATCCACAGAAATCATTCCCTTGTTCCTGCCACAACCACTTTACAAGAAATAGAGGTCAATCAAACTGATAAGCAAGCATGCTAAATGGTATTGATGAAACTAGCGCTTGAATCACTAGGAGATGCGCGGAACATGCTACTATAGTACTTACTTTCGGGTGTCTAAATTGCAGCTTCTTCGGCAGTCCCGGAGCTTTTTTGGTGAATTTTCTCCAAACCCTGCCAGACAAAGAAAACAATTACTTGATATCAGGAAATGAACAAAGTTGCTGATATGGTGGATAATGATCGATTTAACTTACTTCTCGAGCATTTGAGTCATGTCCGCATATTCCTGGGGTTCTTTTCGTCTCGAGTCTAAGACGGTTACTACTCCGTGCTCCAGCTTAATCTCTAGGAGAATATAGTGGAAGCTGCACACGCATGCATAAGTCATCAATTACATTACTATAACCTGGACTAATAAGGGAAACCGAATATGCACAAGACAGTAACACTCACTTGAAGTTGTAAGGAAAGAGTATTATATCTTTGTTTTCATTTATTACCAACGATCGTAACAAGTTGGCCTCGGTATTTTCGGCATGATATTAAACCTCAGTTGCATCTATGAGATTTGTGTTAATGAATCCAATATCACTGACTTGTCTTTTCTTCAATTCGGCGATCTTCAATCTGCATAATATAGTGATGATAATTATAAATACATGCAATGAAAGAGCTGACCTATATAGAGAGACTTAATGACAGAAGTAGTACTACTTACAGACAGTAGCAAGTGACCGTTGATTTATCGAGGGCCTTTTGATTGAAAAACTGGAAGAACTAATCAAATGGAACATTGAACAGTTCAATTCCAACGAGGTCATGCTCCTCTTTAACTCTCAGCATCAAAGTATCCCTCCCCCCAGACTCTCTGCAGGTTTTCATGTACCAATCATGTAATCTTCGTATCATCGTTGTTAGAGATCTTTCATCTTTGACGAGAGGCTTCCCGTAATGGTATTTGTGTTCGTCCACCTCCAAGAAATCATAATGTACATCGTCGGGCAGGTAATCTCCAAGATTGCTATAACCGACCACCATCCTCGGATCATTAGCGACGATGTCTTTAGACACCTTGAGCGGGGGCACGATTGGTTCGCTTGTTCGCCGAGCTGGGCAATTTTTTCCCAGCTCGTCGTTCTTTTAACCTTTGATCACTGACAGTACTTCCCGACCGCTCCGCTTCGGCAAATGTCTTTCCAATAATGCACTCATAGTTGCCTTTCGGCAAATGTCTTTCCAATAATGCACTCATAGTTGCCTTTCGGCGCAAACTTTGGTGGTTTTGTCAGGGCAGCCAGAGTGCGCTTTGCTTTCACCGGATCTACCTTCTCCTCCGGAGGTGGATGTTTCTTTGCTTTCACCCCTTCAAAGAAGTTCTTCACTTCGGCTCGCACGATCTTCGTGGTTTCCTCGTCGGTCCTCTCGTATGGAAACTTCTCTGGAGTCTTCAGAGAAGGACGGAATCTGTATTGCCTCCCGCCTCTGGCTGTACTGCTAGACGCCTGCAGAGCAGACGGAGCGGCTGTGGCTGTCTTCTTTCCTTGCTTACGAGGCGGATGAGAAGGACTACGATGCGCCGGAGCAGCCGGAGCAGCGGCGGGTCTCTTCCGCCCTTGCTCACGAGGCGGAGAAGGAGGAGGCTGGCTGCTCCGGCACGCCGGCGCAGGCGGAGAAGGAGGCGGAGTGCCGCCACGCGCCGGAGAAGGAGGCTGAGTGCCCTGATCACTCGCCGGAGGAGGAGGCGGAGGAGGAGGCGGAGTGCCCTTACTCGCCGGAGGCGTCCAGTTCGGAAGGTTGATAAGCTCCTTCCGCCATAGGCTTGGAGTCTTCAGAGCAGAACCCAGCCGAGTCTCCCCTTCACCGCTAGGGTGGTCAAGCTGGAGGTCTTCAAGTCCCTCCGTTATTTCGTCCACTGTCACCCTAGCTTATCCTTCTGGAATCGGACGACAGTGAAAAGTTGCGCCGGGTTCAGGAGGTCGAACAGAGCTGACAGCCGCCTTGACTTTGAAGTTCTCCCATCGCGTCATAAGGTGGCAATGTTGAGACTCCGTGATAGCATCCATGGGCTAGCTAGCAGGAGCCGTCAAGACATGCTCCGGCTGAAGCAGCTTGGTGGAAGCCACGCTGCTTCTCCGCTGAGATGGCGGGGTAGCTTCGGGGGTAGTTTCGGCAGGTTGATTGCTGCGAGCTACGTCTCGTTCCTCTAGTGCTTGAAACCTTTCGTGTAGCTTCTGAATTTGGGTCTGCTCCACTTTTTTCCTCCTCTCCTGGCTTTTGTAACCGCCTGCATCCGGAAAACCAGCCTTCCACGGAACGGAGCCTGGCGTGCCTCGTGTCCGTCCAGGGGGTGCTCAGGATTCCCGAGGGCCATTGTGAGCTCGTCGTTCTCTCTGACTGGAACGAACGTCCCTTGGTGCGCTGCATCGATATAGTGCTGAAGCCTCTTGACTGGTATTCTCATTTGCTCGTCCGTCCAAACGCACTTCCCGATACAGGGTCCAAGGTTCCGCCAGCCCCGAAGAACCATGTCCGGGAACGGTCTGGCCAGTTCATTGTCTCTGGTTCGATCCCATTATCAAGCAGATCATTCTCAGCCTTGGCCCACTTAGGCCGGGCTTTGAGGTAGCCACCTGACCCCGTGCGATGGTGAAGCTTCTTCTTCGCAGCATTTTTCTTATTTGTCGCTGACAACTTCTTACTCTTTTCCGATGTCTTGTGGGCCACAAATGCGGGCCAGTGATCTCTGATCTTCTCATATTTGCCGATGAATTCTGGTGTCTCTTCTTTGTCGACAAACGTTTTCAGCTCATTCTTCCACCTCCTGAATGGGTCTGCCATCTTCTTAAGAGCATGAGACTTGATTAATTGCTCTTTAACTGGCTTCTCCGGATCCTCCTCTGGCGGTAGGGTGAAATTTGCCTTCAGCTCAGTCCAAAGATCATCTTTCTGCATATCATTGACATAAGACACCTCGGGGTCTTCCTTCTTAGGCTTATACCATTGTTGGAAGCTGATCGGGATCTTGTCCCTAACAAGAACCCTGCACTAAGCAGCAAATGCTTCCTTTGTCCGAATGGGTTCAGTCGGTTGGCCATCGCGCGCGATTGCTGTGATCTCAAACCTTTCATCCGAGCGCAACTTTCTCTTCGGGCCTCGTCTCTTTACCGAAGTTGTGCTCGATCCGGAGGGCTAGATAAAAGAAGAAAGACGAGAGTTAATTAATATGTGTACATACCAAAACAATGAATGCATCAATTAGCTAGTCAACACAGGCTTAACTAATATATTTACCTGGCCGGACTCTGTTCGGTCACCGGAGCCGTCACCACGGGCTCCTTCTTGCACCAGCATTCACAACTGGAATCAGCTAATTTGCCATCTGCCGGCTCTTTGCCGTCTGCTAGCTGACGGCAAAGAAGCTCTTTGCCATCAGCTACCCAAAAGCAGACGACAAAGAAACGGCAGACGGCAAAGAAGCTCTTTGCCATCTGCGAGCTCTTTGCCGTCAGCCAGCAGACGGCAAAGAATCTTTGCTGTCTGCTGGCAGACGGCAAAGAGTGAGGTGGCCCCCACCCCCCGCCCGTTTGGAAAAAACTTAACGGCCCACCTCTTTGCCGTCCGCCAGCAGACGGCAAAGAGGCAAAAAGGGCGGACGACAAAGATAGGCGGACGGCAAAGAGGGCACTACCTAACGGCCCGTACCCCCCCCCCCCGCCCGTTACTCACTTCTTCTCTCCTCGCCGTTCTCTCCTCCCACCCCGCCGCCGCCGCCCGCCCCGGCCCGGCCCCCCGCTGCCCCGGCCCGACCTCCACCGCACCCTCGCCGCCTCGACCTCCACCGCACCCTCGCCGCCTCTTCCACATCGCCCCGCCCACACCAGCCCGTGCCGCCGCCGTCGACCCCGTCCGGCGTAGCCGGCCTCCCCGCCGCCCCGCACCCCTCCCCAACCTCCAGCGGCCCCCTCCCCGACCCGTCGCCGCCCCCCACAGTGAGCCCCTGCCGCCCCCCTGTGTCCTATTTTTTTCTGTTTTTTTGTTTTTCTTTTCTGTTTAGATAAGGTTTTTTAGTTTATGTTTTTTCAGTTTAGAATTAATTAGTTTAGGTTATTTAGTTTAATTAGTTTAGGTTTAATTAGTTTAAATAGTTTAGTTTTAATTAGTTTAGGTTTTTAGTTTAGGTTTAGGTTATATAGTTAGCTAGATTAGATTAATTAGATTGGATTATATTAGACTACTGTTAGGTTTTAGTGAAATAGTCATAATTAAAGGAAGTGAAAAAAGATGAAAAAAGAAGACGAAAAGTAGAATAAGTAGAAGGGGGAAGAAGAAGAAGAAGAAGAAGAAGACGAAGAGGAGGAGGAGGAGGAGGAGAAAGAAGAAGAAGAAGAAGAAGAAGAAGAAGAAGAAGAAGAAGAAGAAGAAGTAGAAGACGGGGGATGAGAAGAAGTAGAAGAATGAGAAGAAGTAGAAGTAGTAGAAGAATGAGAAGACCCCCTGACCCCCTGACTCCCAACCCCGACACCACACCCCGACACCCGACCCCGACTCCACCCTGACACCCGACCCCCTAACCCCCTGACCCCGACACGACACCCCGACCACCCGACCCCGAAACAGCACCCCGACCCCGACACGACACCCCGACCCCCGACACGACACCCCCGACAACCCGACCCCGAGACCCCGACCCCGACCCCGACCCCGACCCCGACCCCGACCCCGACACCCCGACCCCGAGCCTGACCCGACACCCCGACCCCGACACCGACACGGCACCCCGACCCCGACCTGGCACCCCGACCCGAGACCCCGACCCCGAGACCCCGACCCCGACACGGCACCCCGACACCGACACGACACCCCGACACCCGACACCTCCCGAAAAGGTGTTCTTTGGCCTTCCAGAGGCCGGCAGGGTCATATATTTGTGAATTATTAGTTAGGTCATA
Organism: Triticum aestivum; assembly: GCF_018294505.1. Lineage (NCBI taxonomy): Eukaryota > Viridiplantae > Streptophyta > Magnoliopsida > Poales > Poaceae > Triticum > Triticum aestivum. Next base: position 437,038,877 of record NC_057796.1, on the reverse strand, counting down.
TATTTTTCGATTTTGTTATGAAAAACATCATATATAATTGTGTTGATCGGGTAGTTTTAAATGTGCAGTTGTTTCATCGCTGTGAGGTTTGGTGTTCGACGACCTCGCCGTGCGTTTGACGAGCTCTGCCCCTTCGTTCGTGGGTGAGCACAAATGACATGTCCTCCTCCCCCATTAATTATTTGATCTATTCCGATGAAACTTGATAGCTAGCTATATATGTGTCTTGAATCATCAGTATGCGTAACCAATATGTGTCTCCCGTTCGAAAGCGTCATAGTTATAAATATGCATGCATTTGCATATTTATAACCTTGATTCTTTCGAATTGTCCAACGCTATCCATGGACAGCCCGAGTATGTTTAGATTGGGTTCGTTTTCCCATATGCTTTGCTCCAGATCCGACGCATAAATTTCATCAGTGCCTCCCCTGTTGTTCTCCGGGTACACATCCTCTCTGTTTATTGCAGAGACGTGTATCAGGAGAACAGCGGGGAGGTGCTGCCGAAATTTTGCGTAGGATCCGGAGCATAGCATGGGAAAATGAACCCAATCTAAACATACTCGGGTGGGATTAGGACCTATCATTACCTATTAGAGTGTAGGTTCCATGGACGTAATAAAATTGACAAAGTAGATCAACTGATGAATATATACATGCTGAATTATATATATATATATATATATTTGTTGTCTGTCTAGTAGCTCTGAATGTCAAGATGAGTGATGTGCGTGGATGTACACCGGTCACACTGGTCAGAACAAATGGAGCACTGAATGGTTCACAAAAACCAAGGTGTTTGTGCGAGCCGCATTTGCAAATGGCCAGAGGAAAACCTGGTGCCCCTGTTTACGGTGCGGCAATTGGGAAAAGAGGACAGAGGCTGAAATGGGCAAACACCTGCAGAAGAGTGGTTTTACGCCCGATTATACGGTGTGGACATTTCATGGTGAGTCTGCCCAACGTGACCGAGCTGAGGTGGATCGTCGTCGCACTGACGAGCATGGTACCGGGATGGAAAACATGGTGCAAGACTTTGATGATGCTCGGGATTCGGACGAGGAGATGGAGGAATCTGCAAAGGCCTTCAATGAAATGTTGGAGTCTTCAAAACGTCCGCTCCATGAGCACACTGAGCTTTGTCAGTTGGATGCCATCTCACAAGTAATGGCTCTGAAGGCTCAGTTCAACTTGGGCAAAGAATGCTACGATGCAATGATGACAGTATTTGGACGCTTTCTACCCAAAGGCCATGTAATGCCTGCAAACCTGTACCAGTCGGACAAAATCCTCCGTGCACTGAAGATGCCCTATGATAAGATACATGCCTGTGAGAAAGGATGTGTCTTGTTTAGGCTTGACTATGCAGGACTTGAACTATTGTCCCATTTGCAAGTCTTCCAGGTATGTTGTGGTAGACAACGGTATGGGTGAGAAGACACAGACCAAAATCCCCGTTAGTGTTCTTCGGTATATGCCAATCGTACCAAGACTTCAACGTCTTTTCATGGTCGAAGAGACGGCCAGACAGATGACATGGCACAAAACGGGCAAAAGAACCGAACTAGATGCAGATGGGAATCTGATGATTGTACACACATCGGATGGTGTTGCGTGGAAAAAGTTTGATGAATTACATGGTGACAAAGCGACAGATCCGAGGCATCCTCGAGTCGGCATCAGCACGGATGGGTTCAGTGTGTTTGGTATGACAGCAGCCCAATACAGTTGTTGGCCCGTATTTGTCTTTCCACTCAATTCCCCCCCCCGGACAGATTATGCAAAGAAAGAACATTTTCCTGACGTTGATAATTCCAGGGCCCAACTATCCGGGGAAAAATATGAATGTGTACATGCAACCGCTTAAGGACGAATTGCAAGAAGCCTGGGATAATGGGTTCAAGACATACGATGCCTATAGCAAACGGAACTTCATAATGCGTGTCTGGTACATGTACTCGACGCATGACTTGCCGGGGTATGCGCTATTCGTTGGCTGGTGTGTGCATGGAAGGTTCCCGTGCCCCACATACAAGGGAGCTCTTGAGTTTCGTTGGCTTCAGGCTGGTCGCAAGTTTTCTTGCTTCGACATGCATAGACAGTTCCTGAATCCTCGCCATAAGTTCAGGAAAGACAAGAAGAACTTCATCAGAGGTAGAGTTGTCAAAAACTCTGCACCACCTGCATTGACAGGCCAACAGACCCTGGATCAGTTAAACGCTCTCGAGCCAGATCCAGAGCATCCAGGGTACTTCAAGGGGTATAATTCTAAGCACGCCTGGACTCACAAAACATGCTTATGGGATCTGCCTTACTTCAAAGACCTCCTTTGCCCACACAACATCGACGTGATGCACACTGAGAAGAATATCGCCGAGGCACTTTTTGGTACATTGTTCGGCATAGATGGGAAGTCAAAGGATAATACTAAGGCTAGAGTCGATCTGGAGGCGCTATGTGATAGGCCGTTACAAAACATGAAAGAACTGAAAGGAAAGCAGAACTGGACGAAGCCAAAGGCATGGTTCAATCTTGGAAGGCCAGCTATGAGGGAAATTATCTTGTGGGTGAAAATGCAGTTGATGTTCCCCGATGGGTATGCAGCGAATCTACAGAGGGGAGCCAGTCTTGATAAATTGAAGATATTTGGTCTCAAGAGTCATGATTGGCACATATGGATTGAGCGGGTAATGCCGGTGATGTTGCGTGGCTTCATCCCTGTGGATGAATGGATAGTACTGGCAGAACTCAGCTATTTCTTCCGTGTTCTTTGTGCGAAAGAACTATCGCCTGGCGTGCTAGAAGAAATGGAAGAGTTGGCTCCGGAGTTGATCTGCAAGTTAGAGAAGATCTTTCCACCGGGCTTCTTTAATCCAATGCAACATTCGATTTTGCATCTCCCGACCGAGGCAAGATTGGGGGGGCCCGTGCAAAATCGTTGGTGCTACCCAACTGAGAGGATGCAGAAGACGCTTCAACAAAATGTAAAAATAAACGTAGAATTGAAGCATCGATGGCTGAGGCATTCATCACTGAGGAGGCGGCAAACTTCGTGACAGCACACTACGAAGCCAAAAATCGTCATTTGCATAATCCGAAGCCTAGGTACAATGCTGACGACCTGGATCCAACCTCAGCCTATTCAAAGGGAATCTCGCACCAGCCAGTGTTTCAAATCCAGTATCTTTGGATAACGAACAATGGCGGACCATTTCGTTGTATATCTTCAACAACCTGATAGAAGTGCGGCCGTACATCGAGTAAGTTCTCGATACATAATTTCGCAACTTCTATTTCCTTTGAACTGCTCTTATTCCTGGATATTTCATACAGTCGATACGTCGCCTTATTCTCGTATGGAGCGGTGATCCAAAAGGATTCTGTCGAAGAGTATGAGCTTCTCGCAAAGCAAGGAGGCGGCTATCCCGGTTTCATCTCTTGGTTCAAACAAACGGTAATTTCTATTAGACTTGTAGGCTAATTTGTAGGCGGCTATCCCGGTTTCATTCGCTAATTTGTGCATAATGCAACAATCCTTTCATATTAAACTTGTAGGCTAATTCAGAGTCTATGGACGGCGAATTGAGACAAGTCGCTAATGGTTTTGACTATAAGGTCCGTTCATTTGACAAATACGACATCAACGGGTATCGCTTTCGTACCTATGGCAAAGAGCTATCTATGGCCGACCGAAAGTCTACAAATTGCTGTGTATCTGCTATTGGCGAAGGAGGTACCGAGTATTATGGGAGAGTTGAAGCAATTTATGAACTTCTATTCTATGGTGAAAACCCACCGAATGTCGTACTCTTCAAATGTTATTGGTTTCAGCCGAAGGAGACTAAAAGGACTCATGAACATATAGGGCTAGTTGAAATCAACCAAAGCACCCATTTAGATGTTCCTGATGTCTATATTACAGCTCAACAGGCGACCCAAGTATTCTATCTACCGTGGGCCTGCCAAACTAATCCAAATCTGAAAGATTGGGATGTCGTTTATGAAGTGCCGCCACGTGCTAGACTATCTCCCCCAAAGGAAAAGGATTATGAACCTCACATTAACCGAGACACATATGAAGGAGAATTCTTCCAAGAGACATGTCTTTCCAAAAAGTGTTTCAAGAACCGCTATACTTCACCCCAAAACATTGAAGTAGACAGCGACAGTGAGTCCAACATCACCCCAGAGGAGGAACAAGAAGAGGTTACTGCTGCAGATGACCTGTCATTGCTTGACCGATTACGTCAAGGTGGCCTTCCACATGTTGATGCCACTGAACCCTATGAGCCCGTCATTGATTATAGTGATGATGATGATTATGCATTTATTGATGATACTGATCGAGATTATTAGTAGTGTCAGGTATTAAATTTTTTAATGTTGTACTTGATGATGATACACTTAAGTGATACACATATTATTATTCATGTCGGTCTTTTTTTATGTTGTACTAATTTCGTTTACTGTTTGTCATGGCAGGTGTTGAAAGATGGTGGGCGCTGGTCGGGAGCGCGCCAAGGCCCCTTCTTCGTCGGCGCGTGGTCTGAGGTCTTCGATTCCAGACGCACCTCTCCGCCGAGCGTTGCTGGACAGTATGTCCACACCGCCGGGCCCTTCTTCGTCGACCGCGGTGCCCAGCAGGGGACGAGGTAGGAAGAGAGGAGGTGGGGCACGTGGTCGCGGGAGAGGAGGTAGGGTGACTGCTACGGCGCCTTCCTCGCCGCCACCCCCAGCTGTTTCACCCGAGCACGTGACTGCTAGGGTGGACTCGTCCGAGGAGGAGGCTACACGGACTCCGGTCCACGAGCCTCCGGTCCACGGGTCTTGGGCCCACGAGCCTCGGGTCGACTGGCCTTCGGCCCACGAGAGTTCGGCCCACGAGACCCCGGAGGAGCACACGTCCGGATGGGGTACCTGGCCGGATCAGCCCGAGGAGCCGAGTGGCCATGCTGATGATGGCGGGGAGCCGACTGATCTTGAGGAGGAGGGTGGCACCGTCTACCAGCGTGGTGCTACACGGCTCCCGTCCGTGCCGGCGACCCGCGAGCAGAGGTGGTTGATTTTCCCTGATGGGGAGAGGTACGTAAGTGCATTTAATATTTTTGTACCTTCTGCATTCACGTTTCTTCAAATAACTAATGCGTTGGCCTTGTCATGCTGCAGGGGTTGGGACCACCATCATAGTGTCCGCCGTCCCAACTCCGTCCTTGGAGTTCTTTGCCGGCAAAACTTCCCGGGGTTTGTCACGTTGCCTGGTGAGGGTAGGCTTCCAGAGCTTGGATTGAGCTGGGAGCACTACGTGGCTGCCCCGGCCCCGCCGGATGAGATTATCGACGGTGTCGTGTGCGACACGAGGGCAGACATGATGATCAGAAAGTTCTGGGTAATTTCTCCTTTTCACATTTAAAAATCTTCACCTAGCTAGTTATTAATTGTACTAATCAATATTGTCTCATTTGATTGCAGACATTCTACAGGTGTAAGGAGGGATACGAGGAGGACGCGGCACATGTTATCAAGAACGTCTGCAAGCGCCTACTCCAGAACTTACGGCACGAGGCTCGGGTGCAGGCTGTTCGAGACTACTACGCCTTGCGTGGTATCAAGAAGACCAAGCCGGCGTGCTGCGATAAGTTCCTGAGTAAGGAGCAGTACATGAAGGTAATTCTTAAGGCCTTCTACTTAAGTTCCTTCATTTAGTAATTCTTAGCCGTAGCGCTCAAGTTTCTATTTGCTAACCTAGGCGCCTCCGAGATGGTGTGCGGATCGGATGGATTGTTGGGAGGTGTTGGTCGATGAGTGGTGCTCAAAAGAATGGCTAGCCCTCCACAACGAGGCCAAGGACAAACGTGCCCAAATGGAAGGTGTGCCACACCATCAAGGCAGCTCCAACTTATATTAGTTCGGGCGCAACTGGGTATGTGGTTTGCTTCATGATTCATGCAATTCATTCATCATGCTAGCTTGAGTCCTTTAATTACTAATTTTCATTGTTTCTCTGTTTCAGGCACGCTACAATAAGGCGGATAAGGTGCCAGAGGTGTACGACCTATATGCCATGGCCCACACTGCCTCTTTCAAGAAAGTCAAGGCTTTCTCTCAGTCTGACCTCGATGACGCAAACAACTTCACCAACATCTCCTCCCACAACAAGCTCGTGAGATATAGAGATGAGGGGAAGGCGAGGAAAGGGGAGGACTTTAACCTGAGCCAGGGTCCCATTGGTCCAGAGCTGGTGATGATATCTGGTGGCGGGAGGTCCCATGGCTCCATAGCCATTGGAGATGGACTTATCCGTTGTCCTAGCACTCTCCCGGAGATCAAGGCGCGCCAGTCGAGCTCCGCTCCTGAGATAAGGCCTCGTGAACGGCCAGTGCAACTCGCCATCAAGGTTAGTGATACGTACTCAGTTATCTTTCTCCATTACATTGTGTGCGCTTCCATCAATGATTACAAATGGTCATGTGAGTGGTGTTGCAGGCTGCTATACAGACTGAGAGAGATAGAACGGAGAAACTTCTGGAGGAGGCGGCGGAGAGGCAGCGGGAGATGGAGGAGAGGACGAGAAAGATGATGGAGGAGGAGAGGGCACGGAATGACATGCAGGCAAGGGCCATGTACGAGCTCCTTGTGGTAAGTTTCTTCTGCAGATTACTTGCTAGTCTTAACATTTGAGTCTCATTACTAACTAGTATGACTCTGTTGTGAAAACCAAATGTGCAGTCTGTGTGCGAGAAGTCCGGTCAGCCCGCTCCGCCGATGCCAGTGATTGCTCCTGGGAGCACGGTGAGTTTAATTTGAATGGACATTACTTCCTAGTCTTAACATTTGAGTGTCATAATGCTAACGAGACATTGGAAATGATCTTTGGTGCAGCTTAACTCCAGAAACGCATCGCACAATCCTTCTCCAGGTAGCGGCACTAGCCACCCCGCTCCTACACCTCCCTGATCACGGTAAGTTTCTCTACTGTTTTGCTTAACAAATGCATAAAGACCTAGACTTAGCTTTATTTCCTCCAATATGCTTACCATAATGACCTAGAGTTAGCTTCTTTTCCTCCAAAATGACCCATTTTACCTAGGTTAGCTTATAAATGATGCAGTTCATCCAAGTTAGCTAAAAAATGACCCATTTTACCTAGATTAGCTCCTAAATGATCCATTTTACCTACGTTAGCTTTAAAATGGCCCATTTCACGTAGGTTAACTCCAAAATGACCCATCTTACCTAGGTTATCTCATAAACGATCCATTTCAACTAATTTAGCTCATAAATGATCCATTTGACCTACGTGAGCTAAAAACGATCCATTTCACCTAAATTAGCTCTTAAATGATCCATGTCACCTAAGTTAGCTCAAAAAGATTCATTTCAACTAAATTAGCTCATAAATGATCCATTTCAACTAAATTAGCTCATAAATGATCCATTTCAACAAAGTTAGCTCAAAAACGATCCATTTCAACTAAGTTAGCTCATAAATGATCCATTTGACCTAAGTGAGCTAAAAAACGATCCATTTCACCTTAGTTACCTCAAAAACGATCCATTTGACCTTAGTTAGCTCATAAACGACCCATTTCAACTTAGTTAGCTCATATATGATCCATTTCACGTAAGTTAGCCCATAAATGACATACTCTTCTTGTTCTAGTCTTCTTCTTGTTCTAGTCACCTATTTCTAACTTTCTTATTTTTCATTTTGCAGATTTCATTCACTTGACGAAAGCTTGCATAGATGGAGTGCTCCTTATCCCTTTCTTTGTTTCTTTTGTATCGTTGAACTATGCATGTATCTTGGTAGTTGGATGAACTATGCTATGTATGATGGAACTTGGTAGTTGGATGGAACATATGTGATGGAACTATGTATGATGGAACTCTGCATGTTGGATATCTATGTGATGGAACTATGTCATATATATCATATATATCTTATATGTTTGCTGTGAAATATATCTGTATATGTCATATATATTTGTGATGAAAATTGTTGGATTTAATAAAAAACAGAAAAAAGAGCCAATATGCAGGCTCTTTGCCGTCTGCCACCGACGGCAACGGGCTCTTTGCCGTCTGCCACGGACGGCAAAGAGGCCACGTGGCATCCAGCTGTACTTCCTGGGAGCTGACCAATTTGGTCAATTTGCCTACAGTGGCAGACGGCAAAGAGTAAAAGAGTTTGCCGTCAGCCGCGGACGGCAAAGGCCTGCCATGTGGTGATGTGTAGATGACATCATACGGCGGACGACAAAGACACTAGAAAGTTTGCCGTCGGCTAGCGGACGGCAAAGGCACTAGAAAATTTGCCGCCCGCTGGCGGACGGCAAAGGCCTGCCGTTAGCCACTTAACGGACTGAGAGCACAATTTTTGCCGTCCGCTCTCTTTGTCGTCCGCTGCAGACGGCAAAGGGGCTTTGCCGTCAGTCGCCAGGAAGCAGACGGCAAAGTAGCTGTTTACCGTAGCCTACTTTGCCGGAGCTTTTGCCGTCCGCGGCTGACGGCAAAGGCCTTTGCCATCCGCCGTTCATGCCTTTGCCGTCCACCGTGGCAGACGGCAAAATAGGTGTTTCCTGTAGTGATTGGGTCACCGGAGCCATCATAATCATGTCTTTCCTCCTCCACTCTTCGATCACCGTAGCCTGCTTCTTCACCCTGTTCTTCCAGACCATCATTGTCGTTAAGATACGACAAGACATCACCTCCGGCTAAGATTATGTCCCCCAACACCTCTTCTGCTTCCTCGTCTCGTCCGTGCTCTATTGTTTCCGCAAATATTACAACATGGCAATTATTACACAAACATGACAGTAGGTGGGTATATTAGTGCAAAGGTAGACCTAGCTTATTCCGGGTTTGGGGTGGCCTCGGCAACGCTTCAAGGGTAGGGGCGCGGCCGGAGGGGGTAGGAGACCGACATCGTTTTTTTCTAGGGTTTGGGTGTCCTCGAGAGTTTTGGTCGAGCGAGAAGGCCGAGGGGTGCTCCCGTGGTATAAGGTATCACGGTCGAAGTTATCCGGGAGGGGGTTATATCGACAACGACGACATACATACATGGGAAAATAATGTTACCAGGGAGGGGGTAGGTCGAACCCCCCCTCGTGTTGAAGTTATCGGGACACGGGGTATATCGACAACGACATATCCGATAAAAAATAAGAAGATGAAGAAGAAATAAAAAGAGGAGAAGAAGATATTAATAGAGGAGAAGATTGAAGAAAAAAAAGAAGAAGAAAAAAGAGGACTATTTTCTCTTCTTCTCCTCTATTCCTTTCTTCTTCTCCTCTTCTTTTTCTTCTTTTTTCTTGTTCTTATTTATTTCTCCTCTTCTTCCTCTCCTCTTCTTCTCCTTTCTTCCTCATCTTATTTTCCTTTTTCCTCTCATTCTTTTTCTTCTTCTTCCTTTCCTAGCTAGATATATAAAACTTTTCTAAAAATGTAACTTTTGCATATATACATGAAAAAAAATGTTATCGGGGAGGGGGTGTATCGACCCCCGTCGACCTCTTTTCCTTCTTCTTCCTTCTTCCTTCTTCCTCTTTTCTTCTCCAACACAAAACACATCTCATCTCATCTCATTTCATCCAAAAATAATTCTTTGCATATGAACATACATACATTTACTTTTTTCTTAAATGTTACATATGAACATTTTCTGAAATGAGCATATACAGCATATACAGAGCATTATACAGTGAACATACATACATACATACATCGTAACAAAAAAAAGAAAAATAGGCCGGTGGTCGGCGACGGCGACGATGGTTGGCGGTGGCGCGCCTTACGGATGGCGTGCGGGGATGGCAATGAGAAGGAAAGGGGAGGAGGCAGGGGCTCACAGCGCGGGGAGGGGTCGAGGTCACCGTCCGGAATCGTGCGGCGGCAGACGAACGGCCTCGGGGATGAACGGGTCGCGGGAGCCGGCGTGGTGCTTCCCCGCAGCGACGGCGACGACGGGCGCGGGCGACGGCGACGGCGACGATGGCGTCGGCGGGGGCGGTGGGCAGCGTCGGGGCAGCCTGGCGGCGACGGGGAAGGGGCCGCGCGGACGGCGTCGGGGCGGCGCGCGGACGGCGTCGGGGCGGCGCGCGGACGGCGTCTGGGCGGCGGGCGGCGTCGGGGCAGCGGACGGCGTCGATCTGGGCAGCCTGGCAGCGTCGATGAGCTCGGCGTCGTCGGGGCAACTGGCGATGAGTTCGTCAAATTTTCCTAAGTGCTACTTATATACCCAGGCCTTTGGTCCCGGTTCATAGCAGCAACTGAGACCAAAGACACCCTTTAGTCCCAGTTGGTGCCACCAACCGGGACGGAAAGCCTTGCACAGCAGCGTGGTGGTGGGAGTTTAGTCCCACCTCGCTAGCTGAGAGAGAGCCGCACCTGTTTATAAGGTGCGGTGCGCCTGAGCTGTCGAGCTCCTCTCTAAAGCAGGCTTACGGGCCTAACCTCTCTGTACATGCCTCTGGGCCTACTGGGCCTTCTGCGGGCCTGAATCCTGGCCCATGGATGGGTTTCTAGTCGTATTCAGGCCGTGGTGGCCCAGTAGGTGGCATAAATATTATATTTTGCTTTTTTTTGTTTTCTTTTTTGCTTTATTTATTTTGTTTTGTTTCTACTTACAACAAAAAACTTATTTATTTTATTTTATTTTGTTTCTAATTACTTATTTATTTTACTTTATGATAATTCTTTTTGCTATTAAAGTTTCTAACAAAAAAAGTTCTTTATAAAAATTCTTTTTGCTTTCAATGATTTTGAACAGAAAATACTTCGATAATTTTAGTTGCATCAATTTTATATAATTTTAGTTTCAGTAAGGTTGCTTATAATGTTTTGAATAGAAAATACTTTGATAATTTTAGTTTCATAAATTTTATTTATGTTATTAAAGTTTATTTTATTTTGTTTCTACTTATATATTTTTTTAAAGTTTATATTATTTTGTTTCTAATTACTTATTTATTTTATTTGTTATTTTCATGCACCATTTTTCATGCATTTACTGATTATTTTGAGCTATAAGACCCTAAAATTGAAAAGCATTTCAAATGAACTCTGAAAAGGTTGAAAGTTGGCATGGTATCATCATTTCATCCACATAGCATGTGCAAGAAAGTTTAGAGGGTTACGGCAAAAACTGGATGCACTTCGTGTACAAAACGGACAATCTCTTTCGAAGTCTCAGGATTTCATACGGAAACTCGTCTGTTACAAAGGGATTTCATTTTTTAAAACTTATTTGAACTCCTGACTTTTTGTGTGTTCAAAATGCACCATTCAAAGCCACATCATCAGTTTTCAACCCTTTCTGACTTCATTTGTTATTTTTCATGCATTTATTGATTATTTTGAGCTATAAGACCCTGAAATTGAAAAGCATTTCAAATGAACTCAGAAAAGGTTGAAAGTTGGCATGGTATCATCATTTCATCCACATAGCATGTGCAAGAAAGTTGAGAGGGTTACGGCAAAAACTGGATGCACTTCGTGTACAAAACGGACAATCTCTTTCGAAGTCTCAGGATTTCATACGGAAACTCGTCTGTTACAAAGGGATTTCATTTTTTAAAACTTATTTGAACTCCTGACTTTTTGTGTGTTCAAAATGCACCATTCAAAGCCACATCATCAATTTTCAACCCTTTCTGACTTCATTTGTTATTTTTCATGCATTTATTGATTATTTTGAGCTATAAGACCCTGAAATTGAAAAGCATTTCAAATGAACTCTGAAAAGGTTGAAAGTTGGCATGGTATCATCATTTCATCCACATAGCATGTGCAAGAAAGTTGAGAGGGTTACGACAAAAACTGGATGCACTTCGTGTACAAAACGGACAATCTCTTTCGAAGTCTCAGGATTTCATACGGAAACTCGTCTGTTACAAAGGGATTTCATTTTTTAAAACTTATTTGAACTCCTAACTTTTTGTGTGTTCAAAATGCACCATTCAAAGCCACATCATCAATTTTCAACCCTTTCTGACTTCATTTGTTATTTTTCATGCATTTATTGATTATTTTGAGCTATAAGACCCTGAAATTGAAAAGCATTTCAAATGAACTCTGAAAAGGTTGATAGTTGGCATGGTATCATCATTTCATCCACATAGCATGTGCAAGAAAGTTGAGAGGGTTATGGCAAAAACTGGATGCACTTCGTGTATAAAACGGACAATGGTATCATACTCGTCTGTTACAAAGTCGGCATGGTATCATCATAATAGTTGCGGGAGAAAGTCTTCACTTTTTCTTCGCTTGTGTCATTTGCTTATTGCGCCGTAACCATGGATAATCTTCATCGTTTATCAGGATGCTTGGGTCAGCCTTGACTTTGAAGGGATGAATTTCATGAAACTTTTCATAATCTTCAGACATGTCTGTCTTGCCCTCCACTCCCACAATGTCCCTTTTTCCTGAAAGAACTATGTGGCGCTTTGGCTCATCGTATGATGTATTCGCTTCCTTATCTTTTCTTTTTCTCGGTCTGGTAGACATGTCCTTCACATAGATAACCTGTGACACATCATTGGCTAGGACGAAAGGTTCGTCAGTGTAGCCAAGATTGTTCAGATCCACTGTTGTCATTCCGTACTGTGGGTCTACCTGTACCCCGCCTCTAGACAGATTGACCCATTTGCACTTAAACAAAGGGACCTTAAAATCATGTCCGTAGTCCAGTTCCCATATGTCCATTATGTAACCATAATATGTGTCCTTTCCCCTCTCGGTTGCTGCATCAAAGCGGACACCGCTGTTTTGCTTGGTGCTCTTTTGATCTTGGGTGGTCGTGTAAAATGTATTCCCATTTATCTCGTATCCTTTGTAAGTCAATACAGTCGAAGATGGTCCCCTGGACAACGAGTACAACTCATCACAAACAGTGGTGTCACCTCTGAGACGTGTTTCCAACCAACTGCTGAAAGTCCTGATGTGTTCACATGTAATCCAGTCGTCACACTGCTCCGGGTGTTTGGAGCGCAGACTGTTCTTGTGTTCATCGACATACGGGGTCACCAAGGTAGAGTTCTGTAGAACTGTGTAGTGTGCTTAAGACCAGGAATGCCCGTCCCTGCATATTATTGAGTCCGCTCCTAGTGTGCCTTTTCCAGTCAGTCTCCCCTCATACCGCGATTTAGGGAGACCTATCTTCTTAAGGCCAGGAATGAAGTCAACACAAAACCCAATGACATCCTCTGTTTGATGGCCCATGGAGATGCTTCCTTCTGGCCTAGCGTGGTTACGGACATATTTCTTTAGGACTCCCATGAACCTCTCAAAGGGGAACATATTGTGTAGAAATACGGGCCCCAGAATGACAATCTCGTCGACTAGATGAACTAGGACGTGCGTCATGATATTGAAGAAGGATGGTGGGAACACCAGCTCGAAACTGACAAGACATTGCGCCACATCACTCCTTAGCCTTGGTATGATTTCTGGATCGATCACCTTCTGAGAGATTGCATTGAGGAATGCACATAGCTTCACGATGGCTAATCGGACGTTTTCCGGTAGAAGCCCCCTCAATGCAACCGGAAGCAGTTGCGTCATAATCACGTGGCAGTCATGAGAATTTAGGTTCTGGATCTTTTTCTCTGGCATATTTATTATTCCCTTTATATTCGATGAGAAGCCAGTCGGGACCTTCATATTGAGGAGGCATTCAAAGAAGATTTCTTTCTCTTCTTTCGTAAGAGCGTAGCTGGCAGGACCTTCATACTGCTTCGGAGGCATGCCGTATTTTTCGTGCAAACGTTGCAGGTCCTCCCGTGCCTCATGTGTATCTTTTGTCTTCCCATACACGCCCAAGAAGCCTAGCAGGTTCACGCAAAGGTTCTTCGTCACGTGCATCACATCGATTGAAGAGCGGACCTCTAGGTCTTTCCAGTAGGGTAGGTCCCAAAATATAGATTTCTTCTTCCACATGGGTGTGTGTCCCTCAGCGTCATTCAGAACAGCTAGTCCGCCGGGACCCTTTCCAAATATTACGTGTAAATCATTGACCATAGCAAGTACGTGATCACCGGTACGCATGGCGGGCTTCTTCCGGTGATCTGCCTCTCCTTTGAAATGCTTGCCTTTCTTTCGACATTGATGGTTGGTCGGAAGAAATCGACGATGGCCGAGGTACACATTCTTCCTGCATTTGTCCAGGTATATACTTTCAGTGTCATCTAAACAGTGCGTGCATGCGTGGTATCCCTTGTTTGTCTGTCCTGAAAGGTTACTTAGAGCGGGCCAATCGTTGATGGTTACAAACAGCAACGCGTGCAAGTTAAATTCGTCATGTTTGTGCTCATCCCACGTACGTACACCGTTTCCATTCCACAGCTGTAAAAGTTCTTCAACTAATGGCCTTAGGTACACATCAATGTCGTTGCCGGGTTGCTTAGGGCCTTGGATGAGAACTGGCATCATAATGAACTTCCGCTTCATGCACATCCGAGGAGGAAGGTTATACATACATAGAGTCACGGGCCAGGTGCTATGATTGCTGCTCTGCTCCCCGAAAGGATTAATGCCATCCGCGCTTAAACCAAACCATACGTTCCTTGGGTCAGCTGCAAACTCAGCCCAGTACTTTCTCTCGATTTTTCTCCACTGCGACCCGTCAGCGGGTGCTCTCAACTTCCCGTCTTTCTTACGGTCCTCACTGTGCCATCGCATCAACTTGACATGCTCTTCGTTTCTGAACAGATGTTTCAACCGTGGTGTTATAGGAGCATACCACATCACCTTCGCAGGAACCCTCTTCCTGGGGGGCTCGCCGTCAACATCACCGAGGTCATCTCGTCTGATCTTATACCGCAATGCACCGCATACCGGGCATGCGTTCAGATCCTTGTACGCACCGCGGTAGAGGATGCAGTCATTAGGGCATGCATGTATCTTCTGCACCTCCAATCCTAGAGGGCATACGACCTTCTTTGATGCGTATGTACTGTCGGGCAATTCGTTATCCTTTGGAAGCTTCTTCTTCAATATTTTCAATAGCTTCTCAAATCCTTTGTCAGGCACAGCATTCTCTGCCTTCCACTGCAGCAATTCCAGTACGGTACCAAGCTTTGTGTTGCCATCTTCGCAATTGGGGTACAACCCTTTTTTGTGATCGTCTAACATGCGATCGAACTTCAGCTTCTCCTTTTGACTTTCGCATTGCATCCTTGCATCGACAATGACCCGGCGGAGATCATCATCATCGGGCACTGGTTCCTCTTGATCTTCCGCAGCTTCCCCCGTTGCAGCATCATTGGGCACATCATCTGGTTCCTCTTGATCTTCAACAGCTTCCCCCGTTGCAGCATCACCGTATTCAGGGGGCACATAGTTGTCATCGTCCTCTTCTTCTTCGTCGTCTTCCATCATAACCCCTATTTCTTTGTGCCTCGTCCAAACATTATAGTGTGGCATGAAACCCTTGTAAGGCAGGTGGGTGTGAAGGATTTTCCGGTCAGAGTAAGACTTCGTATTCCCACATTTAGGGCATGGACAACACATAAAACCATTCTGCTTGTTTGCCTCAGCCACTTCGAGAAAATCATGCACGCCCTTAATGTACTCGGAGGTGTGTCTGTCACCGTACATCCATTGCCGGTTCATCTGCGTGCATTATATATAATTAAGTGTGTCAAAAACCATTACAGAACATCATGAATAGATAATTAAGTGACCAAATTAATAGAAGTTCGTCATCACATTAAAACCAAAATACATACATAGTACTCATCTAACAACATATAGCTCTCCAGAGCATCTAATTAATTAAACCATACATTGAAACTATGTAAAACATTTCAATGCGAAAACAAATGCGATCATAATCGCAACCAATGTAACAATTGATCCAATGGCATAATGATACCAAGCCTCGGTATGAATGGCATATTTTCTAATCTTTCTAATCTTCAAGCGCATTGCATCCATCTTGATCTTGTGAGCATCGACGACATCCGCAACATGCAACTCCAATATCATCTTCTCCTCCTCAATTTTTTTTATTTTTTCCTTCAAGAAATTGTTTTCTTCTTCAACTAAATTTAACCTCTCGACAATAGGGTCGGTTGGAATTTCCGGTTCACATACCTCCTAGATAAATAAAATCTATGTCACGTTGGTCGGCATAATTTTCATAAACAATAAATGAACCAATAGTTATAAACATAATATATACCACATCCGAATCATAGACAGGACGAGGGCCAACGGGGGCGGATACCAAAACCATCGCACTATATAATAACAAGCAATAAAATAGTAAGAGAATTAGACAAGTATCTATCTAAAGTAAGAATTTTTTTCTTCAGAAAGAAGATAAGAACAAGAGGCTCACCACGGTGGTGCCGGCGACGAGATCGGCGCGGGTGATCGACGGCGGTGAAGACAGGAATGGGACGTGACGGGCCGCAAAACCTAGACAAATCTCGAGGAAAATGGAGCTTTGAGGTCGAGCTTCGAGAGGAGAAAGCTTAACTAGTGTGGCTCGGGCATTTCATCGAACACCTCATGTGCATAGGAGGTGAGCTAGAGCACCACAAAGCCCTCCCCTCGCCGGCCAGAGAAAAACAGAGCACTGGAGTGCTCTGCTCGCGGGCGAGGGGTATATATAGGCACCTCAGTGGTCCCTGTTCGTGGCATGAATCGGGACTAAAGGGCAGCCTGTGGTCCCAGTTCAAGCCACCAACCGGGACCAATGGTGGTGGGCCAGGAGCGAGGCCCATTGGTCCCGGTTCGTCCCACCAACCGGGACCAAAGGGGCCAGACGAACCAGGGCCAATGCCCCCACGAGGCCCGGCAGGCCCCTGGCCTCACGAACCGGACCAGTGCCCCCATTGGTCCCGGTTCTGGACTGAACCGGGACTAATGGGCTGACCCGGCCTGAACCAAAGCCCTCTTTTCTACTAGTGTACCAACCTATTATGGCATCTTCATAGCCATTCCGACATATATTGCCATGCAACTTCCACCGTTCCGTTTATTATGACACACACCAACATTGTCATATTGCTTTGCATGATCGTAAGATAGCTAGCATGATGTTTTCATGGCTTGTCTGTTTTTTTATGTCATTTGCTACGCTAGATAATTGCACATCCCGGTACACCGTCGGAGGCATTCATATAGAGTCATATTTTGTTGTAATTCTTGAGTTGTAAGTAAATAAAAGTGTGATGATCATCATTATTAGAGCATTGTCCCATGTGAGGAAAGGATGATGGAAGCGATGATTCCCTCACAAGTTGGGATGAGTCTCCGGACTTTACAAAAATAAAAGAGGCCAAAGAAACCCACCAAAAAATAAGAGAAAAGAGAGAAGGGGCAGTGCTACTATCCTTTTTTCACACTTGTGCTTCAAAGTAGCACCATGATCTTCATGATAGAGAGTCTCCTATGTTATCACTTTCATATACTAGCGGGAAATTTTTATTATAGAACTTGGCTTGTATATTCCAATGATGGGCTTCCTCAAATTGCCTTAGGTCTTCGTGAGAAAGCGAGTTGGATGCACACCCACTTAGTTTCTTTTTGAGCTTTCATACACTTATAGCTCTAGTGCATCTGTTACATGGCAATCCCTACTCACTCACATTGATATCTATTAATGTGCATCTCCATAGCCCTTTGATACGCCTACACTACTAGTAAAAGGGCTATAGATGAAATGGCCACTAATGGCGCAACAGACATGTGGTGCGCCACTCCTATATAGCAGTGGCGCACCATGCGCTGGTGCGCCATTAGTGTGCAAGACACTAATGGCGCACCAGACACACGGTGCGCCACTAGTAACAAATTTTTTATTATTATTTTTCCAAACATACTAATGGTGCACCAGGGCACAGTGCGCCATTACTAGTTCTAACTAGTAATGGCGCACCAGCCACATAGTGCGCCACTACTATATTTTTTATTTTTTATTTTTTGCAAAACTACTAATGGCGCACCAGGGTATAGTGCGCCATTAGTGTAATTTTTTTGCAAAACTACTAATGGCGCACCACCAGCAGGTGCGCCATTAGTAACCAGGGTTACTAATGGCGCATTTGTAGGTGGTGCGCCATTAGTAACCTGGGACCAGCTAGATATTTTGGACAGCCACACCTACCCACTCACTTTCCCCACTTCATTCTCTCCACCTCCTCCTCCAAGCTTGTCTCGGCTGCCTCCTCCTCCTCACCACATTTGCACCATAGATTCATCCAAATTAAGTTGTTAAATTACCTTTTTTTGATAGGTAAGTAAGGGGGAAGCTATCTTTATGTTGTTCTCCCTCCAAGAACGTGCACTTTTTATGGCCTAGCTAGATCTATGTTTGTTTGTGGTGTTGCATATGTTTGTGGTGTTGCATATATGTTTGTGTTTGCAGGTACCGGTATTTGAAATGCGATAGTTGCCAATATTTTGCCGGAATGTGGATTCATTTCCGTTTCGGCGAGAATTTTGGCACTATGCATTCTTTTTGGTCCTATTTTTAGGGAAAGTCATGCCAAATTTTTTCTTGGTTCTAAAATATCGTTTTGCTCTACCCCGCAGGCGACCATGGTCCGCACGATGACCGAAGGCATCGTGAATAGGTTTTTGAGCTCCGCGAAGGCCGAGATGCTTCAAAAGAACGAGACGGAGATAAGATGTCCGAGTCGAAGATGCAAGCTGAAGAGCCTTATTGCGGACCCGGATTCCGGGCAGGTGCGGGACCACCTGCTCTTGCGTGGTTTCATGGATGGCTATCGGTGGCAAGGTGATGAAGATGACTATGAAGTCGTCCATGGGGGCCGGGCAAGAAATGAGGAAGGGCAGCAAGACAACCACCGCGACTCGGGCGGGCGAGAAGACGAAGAATCTCCAGGACATGATCACGACGGTGATGCTGTACACAGTCATCATGTAGAAGATGTCGGACATGATGATGAGGAAGATGCCGGAGCAGACGAAGGGCATGATCATGAAGATGAAGATGCCGGCGGAGCAGAGGACGATGGACCATCGATGGGCTGGGTGCAGGACCCTCATATTCAAGAGCTACTTCTCAAGCAGACGGATAACGCAAGAGCTGCCGCCCGAGAGAAAGCCAAGCTGGATCAACTGGAGATAGATGTGGTTACTCCATTGTATGAAGGATGCAGGCCCGAGGATACCCGCCTGAAAGTAACGCTCATGGCTCTGGAGATGAAGGTAAAACACAAAATGACCGACGCATGCTTCGACGAGAACATGTCATTCTGGCACGAACGTCTTCCCAAGGGGAACAAGTGCCCGACCAGTTTCGAGGAGGCGAAGAAAATCGTGTGTCCTCTGGATTTACCGCACGTGAAATACCATGTGTGCATGAACAATTGCATCACTTATCGGGACGAGCACGCGGAGTCTACCATATGTCCGGTGTGCGGCGTCACTCGATACAAGAAGAGGAAGAAAGCTCCTCGAAAAGTGGTGTGGTACTTTCCGATCACTCCTCGTCTGCAGCGGTATTTCGCAGACCCTAAGGTAGCAAAGCTCCTGCGTTGGCACGCGGATTGGGAGGCGAAGAAGCGAGAAGATGACGCAAATGATCCGGAGATAAATAAAAAAGACAAGATGCTGAGTCACCCTAAGGATGGGAGCCAGTGGCAAGCGTTGAACTTCGAACACCCAGAATTTGGGAAGGATCCAAGGAACATCGTGCTGGGCGCGAGCACCGATGGAGTCAATCCGTTTGGCAGCCAGAGAAGCACACATAGCACCTGGCCTGTGTTTGTGTGGATGTACAACCTTCCCCCCTGGTTGTGCATGAAGAGGAAGTACATTCACATGAGTATGGTAATTGAAGGGCCGAAACAACCAGGGAACGACATCAATCTGTATCTGGGGCTGCTGAAAGAGGAGCTAGACACGCTGTGGAAAACGCCAGCCAATACGTGGGACGCCGCAGAGAAAGAATATTTCCCTATGAGAGCCGCACTGCTCACGACGGTGCACGACTATCTCGGTTACGGATATCTCGCGGGGCAGGTGGTCCACGGATTTTCTGGATGCGTCAGGTGCATGGATAACAAAACGTATCGCCACCTAGATAGAGATACCGGGACTTCGAAAACCGTGTTCATGGGACATCGAAGGTGGCTTCGCGACGATGACCCGTGGAGGAAATGCAAGGATCTGTTCGATGGTGAAACCGAACCCCGAAGACGCCCGCGTACGAGGAGCGGCGAGGAAATAGACGAGCTATTGAAAAATTGGAAAGATTGCCCACTGCCGGGAAAGAAGCAAAAGGCGCCAGAGCCGGGAAAGAAGCGAAAGGCGCCAGAGCCGCTGCTGAAGGTATGGAAAACAAGGTCTGTTTTTTGGGACTTGCCATACTGGAAGATCCACCATGTGCCTCACAGCCTTGATGTCATGCATATCACGAAGAACGTGTGCGAGAGTCTGCTTGGTACCCTGCTCAACATGCCAGAGAGGAGCAAAGATGGGCCGAAAGCAAGGGCAGACTTGAAATCAATGGGCATCAGGGAGGAGCTTCACGCTAATGATGATGATGATGATGATGAGGCGAAGCAGGACACGGAAAGTCGTCGCAAAGGCAAAAGGGCCAAGAAGACCGAAAATGACTACCCTCCCGCGTGCTTCACTCTAAGTCAGCTGGAGATCGATCAGTTTTTCACCTGCCTCGTAGGAGTAAAACTTCCTTACGGTTACGCGGGGAAGAGAAGCAGAAACCTAGACCCAGCGAACCAGAAGTTCAGCGGGATGAAGTCTCACGACTGTCACGTGCTGATGATGCAGATACTTCCAGTTGCAATCCGTGGTATCATGGACGCGCACGTCCGTGAAGTGCTATTTGGCCTATGCAACTTTTTTGACGTCATCTCTCGGAAGTCGGTTGGCGTGAGGCAACTCAGAAGGCTACAGGAAGAGATCGTGGTGATACTATGCGAGCTTGAGATGTACTTCCCGCCCGCATTCTTCGATGTTATGGTGCATCTGCTGGTCCATATCGTGAAGGATATCATCCAACTCGGGCCGACGTTCCTGCACAGCATGATGCCGTTCGAAAGGATGAATGGTGTATCTCCTACTGCACGAATTATCTAGGCATCGAGAACCCCGTTGGTCTGCTCGTCAACAGGCACCTCGGCAGGCTCGCTGGATGGGGTCACCGTGAGGGTCGCCGCGAAATGCATGTCGACTTCGAGGGTCGACTCGCCGACTTTGAAAGAGCAAACCTAGTCGCGCTACAACACATAGACGTGGTCGATCCTTGGGTGGTAGAGCACAAAACCTTTATAGAGAAGATGTACAATGACCGAGGAGAACAGAGGACGGACGGAGATATAATCAAAGAGCACAACTCATGTTTCACGCGTTGGTTCAAGCAGAAGCTTCTGTCGTACCCTTTACATGAGGATTCTTCCACGGAAGAACAACTCATATTCGCCTTGTCACAGGGCGCCGAGCACAACCTGATGACGTATGAGGCGTACGATATCAACGGCTACACATTCTATACCGAGGAGAAGGACATGAAGAGCGATGGTTATCAGAACTCCGGGGTAACAATGGAATCCTACACCGGTAACGAAAAGGACAGATACTACGGAAGGATCGAGGAGATCTGGGAGCTGAGCTACGATGGAGAGAAGGTCCCGATGTTCCGTGTCAGATGGGCCAAGAGCTTCATAAAAGAAGACCGGTATTTCACCACCATGGTTATACCCGAAGTGAAATCCAAGACCGCAGGCGCGAACGTCACCGCGAAAAATGAGCCATGGGTACTGGCTTCCCAAGTGGACCAATGCTTCTTCATTACCGACCTGTCAAAGCCCAGTCCTGTTGTCATGAGGAGAGGCAAAAGGAAGATCATCGGAATGGATGGAGTCGCCAATGACCAAGACTTTGACAAGTACGGTGACCCGAAGATGGAACATGACGACGACGACGAAGTATCAGCATACACCACAAGAAGAAGCAGGACCACCCTACCTAAAGGACGTCCGTTCAAGAGAAGAACTCCATTT
The DNA here is from genome assembly GCF_018294505.1 of Triticum aestivum. Taxonomy (NCBI): domain Eukaryota; kingdom Viridiplantae; phylum Streptophyta; class Magnoliopsida; order Poales; family Poaceae; genus Triticum; species Triticum aestivum. The sequence continues at coordinate 437,016,877 of NC_057796.1, read as the reverse complement.
ACGAAAAATAAGGGCAAGAAGATTGTGAACAGATAGCTAGCTAAGATCGATTGTATTTAAATTGTAGCCTTCATTTCTCGATTGTATTTCATGGGCACTTTTTGAACTCATGAATATTTTTAAATTTCATCGACACTCGATCTCGATCCCCCTCCATCTCGATCGCTATCCCACCTCGCCAGATCCGGTCCCCCTCGCCGCCGAGCACCCCCCGCTCCACCGGCCGCAGCCGCCGACCCCCCGCACCCTCCCCCGCTCCACCGCCGCCGCCGACCCACCGCACCCTCCCCCGCTCCACCGCCGCCGACGACCCACCGCACCCCTCCCCCGCACCCTCCCCGGCCCGCTCCACCGTCACAAATGAATGCAACTAAAATTGCAAAAAAAACAAATTTGATTATATTTTCAAATAACAAATTTGATGATATTTTCAAATAATAAATTTGATGATATTTTTTCATATTCATAAATATTTTCAAATAACAAATTTGATGATATTTTTTTAAAAATTATTACTGTTTTTAAAAAAAATTATTACTGTTTCATATTCATATTCATTTTCTAAAAAATTATTAGATGCAACAAAAAATAATAAAAAAATTTACTTATGGCGCACCTTTGGCTGGTGCGCCATTGCTATATAAAAAAGATTACTAATGGCACACCTCTGGCTGGTGCGCCATTGCTATATAAAAAAAAGATTACTATTGGCGCACCGATCGTGGGTGCGCCATTGCTATCTAAAAAAACATACTAATGGCGCACCGCTGCCGGGTGCGCCATTAGTAAGCTTCCCCCCTAGCTAATTCCTCCCTCTCCCTCGCCAGATCCCCTTCGTCTCTCTCCCTCGCCAGATCAACCGGCGCGCTGCCCTGACCCACGACGCCGCCGCCCCAACCCCCGCCGGACTCCACCCCCGCCGCCCCCGCGCCCCCCACCACTGGAGCTCCCCCGCGCCCCGAGCCGGAGGAGGAGGACCAGGAGGAGGACGAGGAGACGACGACCGCCTCTACCTCAGCTCAGCCAGGCCACGCGACGCTGAGCTAGGCGCCTCTGCTTCGACCATTGGAGTTAGGCGCCTCTGCTTCGACCGGATTGGGATCGTCTTCAACCTTCGGTCGCCGGCGATCTTCCTCGATTTGGGCATCCCCTGCTGCTCCTAGTCATTCGTCGGGCCTCCGTGTGCCTCTACGGTGAGCCCCTCTACCGATTCCCCGCCTTTCCCCTTCGAATCCCTCGGCGTAGAAGTCCCACGGGCTAGGCCGTCGCGGCGGAGCTTCGCTCTCCACTTTCCTGGCTGCGCTCCCATGGGCCCTGGCCGCATCCGTCCGCGCCCCTGCGGCACCCCCCGCGCGCGCCCGCGCCTGCCTGGGCCATGCCCTGCCTCGCCCCTGGAACGCGCTCTCCGTGCCCGCAGCCGCCCGGCCGCCCGTGCGTGTCCGCGTACCACTGCTGGTCCTGTCGCGCGCGCCCCTGCTGTGCACCATAGCCTCATCCCGCTACTGTTGCTGCACTGCTGCCACTGCAACTCTGCTGCTGTTGCCCTCAGACCAGCATCATAGACCAGTTGCCACCGTGCCTATATGATAGCTGCATTGACTTCATCCAGTATGTAGAATGGTGATTGCCTGAAATTGTGAATGGCAAACAGCAATGCCAGTGCAGCAACAGTCTTCCCACCAGATAACTGTTTCATATCCCTAAAGCACTGATTTTTTGTGTGTGGGTGATATCCCTAGTATGTGGCATACCTCTGTACTTGATTGATTCCATGTAGAAATGGATCATCTTCAGTTTCTAGATTTAAATACGATGTTCCTCAGAGTGGGTACGTGTGACCTTTTTGTTGACTGCTTGTGGATTTTGTCTATGCCTTTAGATATTATGATCAAAGGCTTCCATGAACAGCTCATACCTTCTTGGCTTGATAGAGTTATACTTGATAGATGAAGTATGTGTGTATTCAGATGCTTTCTGTAATTGTACCTGTTATATCTGACCACTGTTTATTGTGGTTTTGATTTTGTTACAGTGTTCTCAAGTATAACAACATAGTGGGATCATTTGTCAACATAGTGGGATCATTTTGCAGATTCCAGCAAACAACATAGTGGGATCATTTGTCAAGGCCAGCATCAGAGTGCTAATTTACAGGTATAAATAGATAAAGGATTCAGAGAGTAGCTCTTTTCTTACCAGCATCATGAAGGTTGGGAATATCTTTGTAGAAAACAAAAAGATTAGGACACTGAATCTAAGGACCGGGGCTAAACCTCTGTACTTTACTGTCTTTAACATGGTATAAAATACCTGAACTGAATTTGTGGGGCCTATAAAATTCTGGAAAAAATTAAACTCAAGATTCTGGTGTTTAACCCTGTTGTGTTGCTTCTAGAAATAATATAAAAGCTGTGAAAAAGAAATATGTGGAGTTGGCACTTTACATAAGGTTGTAGATCATTTTACATTGCTGGCTTTAACATGATACCAATTGACACCTGAACCTTTCTTTTGGAGAGTTCTCTGAACTTCAAGGAAGCATAAAGTAGAATGTGAAGCTTGTCTTGAGGCTCATCTTTGAGACAGGTTATCTGTGTCAGTTGTCGGAGCCTTGGAGGTTACTGCTGAGAGCTGTCACAGCAGTGTGTGGCGTCAGTGATGGCCAAGCTGCTAGTTCAACTACTGGCCAACTAGTGGCCCTTGTTATCAAAGTAGTCTTGCCACATGTTCATAGTAATCTCCAACCATATTAGCAGTACTGAATAAAACTTGTCTTGTTTTATGGGAATGGTTGATTACCATGATTATACTTACTAGATGGTTTATTTATAGTTCTTAAAATATGAAAATGAAAATTATTTGTATCCCTCGTTGAAGGTATTTGACTCTATAAATCATATTGATACTGATGTTAAAGGTATTTCTAGCAAAACCTGAAATGCTAGATGGATTGATTTTTCTGAGCTGTTTGTGCTCCCTGCATCTTTCAGCTCTCATTTTCAGTGGAGTTGTTGAATTATATGCTCTTATTGGACATGTTTTACGTGTTGATCCATCAATTGCTAGTTTGCTGGGTTTTGTCTCCGACCATCGTGTCGTGATGATTTTGCAGGTACCCCGAGAGGCCCTTGAGTTTGCCGGAATGTCGATTAACTTCCGTTCCGGCAAATTCGGGTACTCCATATGTCCTATTTTCAGCAAAGGTCATGCTGAAATTTTCTGTGAGTTTTAGCATGACTTTGCTAAAAATAGGACATATGGGGTACTTGCGACTAATGCATGGGCCGGGGTATCTTAGTACTTAATTAAGTAGGATCAACTACCTCTTGTGTTATACATATAGAAGTGTGATATGTTTACTGTCTCTTGGTGTTTGTCCTTAATTAAGTAGGGTATATTATTAGAAGATACCCATATATATCAGTCAACCTAGGGTGCCTCGGCATCGATAAACCCTAAATGATGAAAACTTAACTTAGCATTTAGGGTGCCTCGGCGTCGACAAACCCTAAATGATAAAACCTTTGCTTTTAGGGTGCCTGGGTGTCGATGAGAACCTAAATGATGTACGCTTAGGCTTTTAGGGTGCCTCGGCGTCGACAAACCCTAAATGATAAAAGCTTAGCTTTTAGGATGCCTCGGTGTCGACAAACCCCCGCGTAATTAGCTCCATATGGTTGCATTCTAATTAATGAAGCCAAATTTCTAAATGGTTCACATTCCTTCCGCAGGAGGCTGAAAGCAGTAGCGCGGGGTCGTCTCAGAGCTCCCCTTTCGACACCCCTTTAAATAGGGCGTTGAACGTAATGAAAAACAAGGATAAGCTCAGTAAGCCGTCGTCAGCTGGTCGTGTGGCCAGCAAAGGCTTGTCCACAAAATAGTGGTCATACTATACCGCTCGGAAAGCCAGTCGTGCGAGGTTCAAGAACTCAAGGCACAAGTGGTGCGGATTCCGGAGATTGTCCAAGAGCAAGTGCAACAACAACTGGGAACGACGCTCACCGCCATGGAGCCTACCTTGATTCAGGGGCTGACGACGTGGATTGCGGGCGGCCAACAGGGGCCTCCCCCGGTTCCCAGCTTCACGACCAGCAACTCGCACAACACGCAGGCGGCGCCGTTGGTGTCTCCGGTGGAGGCGGTATTCGTGTCTCCGGCGCCGGCACGGGCATTGGAGCTTAATGCACCCGGGTGTACGCCGGCCGGCACCTCGCCAGCAAGCGACCCCTCCGTCAGTTGCACGCCCGCCGTTGGCGGTGCCTCGACATTAGCCGAGCTCGACGGCATCACGGTAACTAAGCCTCTCGGCCGTTGACTTCATCTCCTTGCCTTTGATTGGGCATCCCTGACGCCCTACATGTTTTCGCAGGGCGCCGCCGACGTTCTTGCACTCTCCTGCACTTCGTGGGCGGCGAGTTGGTCGATGTCGCCAAGGGCAGAATCATTCAACCGGGCAACCGTGTGTTCCACGGTAATCCGATGCCACCCACCTTGTATAGGGTTGAACTGGTTCGGGTGCTGCCAGGCTGCGATGAGTTGTTACCTCCGATTCGACCCGCTGGGGCCGACGAAGATGATGTGATGACCCTTAGCGCCTGCGTAAGCTGGCCCCTGCTTTGGCCGAAGAGCCAGATTGGTTTGGGGGCGCGGGACACCACCCTACAGACAAGACCGCCAGTCGTGCCAGCGCCAAGCCATGGCAAGAACGCCGCAACGCTACCGGACATGCCGGACATCCCTATGGCACAGGATCCGGACATGCATATGGCACAAGATCCGGACGGCGACGACAATGACGACGGTACATTTACCAACGTCGATAAGTACTTTGCCGAACATGGGTACGGTGACGAATTCTGCGGGCCTCCTTCTCAAGAACCCAACCCTGAAAAAGACGACCGCGATCTAGCTGGTACGGCGGAGAAACCCAATTGCAACAGGTGTCGTCTGGCGTTCAGTTCTCAGGAGACGCCTCCAGCTGCCGCCTCACCGAGCCTCAGATAGCTGAGGTGCGAAATATTATCAGCCCCAACACGCTCAAGAAGGCGGTCTGTGAGCAGAACTCGATCCCATTACAGCAGATCAAGAAGAAGGGACGGAAACGAAAGACTAACAAGGGCGCCGGTGCGAGCCAGCCGGCACCGAGTACGATCCGTGCTCAGGACGGGCCACCTTCACCTAAGGATATCTCGAGGAGGGTGCGTGTGGTGGGTAGGGCGATGCTACCGACAAATATGCTCAATGCTGCAACCGGTGCTATGCGGAGTCTGCATGACAGTGTTCTTTCTTTGGAGAAGCGGCGTCTCAGAGAGAATGATGTGGCATACCCAGTTTTCGTGGCCAAGGTGCCAGAGGGCAAGGGCTTTGTCGATAGCGCCGTCGGGGGTACGATCGTCCTGCGGTTTGATGACATCTTTGCTATGTTTAACCTTCATCCGCTGCACTACACCTTCGTTCAGCTGTTTTCGCTGAGTATGGAGATGCGGATCATTAGAGACAAGACCCCAGACATTGTGATAGTCGACCCCTTCTACATGCGTGCCAAGATCTTGGGCAGCGCTGGGGTCCGGCAAGTCGCGAGTTCACACCTCGAAGGCGTCATTCTGGCAAACCCAGATAAGGATAACTTCCTCGTGCCTTACTTTCCCGAGTAAGTCATCCCCTAACCGCCCTGTAACATATGATTTTTTAGATTTCGATCATTCTTTTTTTTCTAACATTCCGTGTTCTGTGCAGTGACACACATTGCACACTCATCCTCTTAAGCCCGAAATATTTCATGGCCACGTATTTCGACCCGGACCGTGACTCCAAGATAGACTACACAAATACCAAGAAAGTTCTTGATGATGCTCTTCCCGGCTACGCCGCATCTGGAGGCACCTTTAAGAGGCCAGTTCGTAGGTACGGCAGGCACATGTTCACCCACAATATGACGTTCCCCTGCGTCAAGCAGCCGCCTGGCGGTCAGAAGGATGCCTACTACGCTCTCCATCACATGCAGGCGATCGTACGGGACCATAATCACCTTCTGCTACCAAATAATCTCAAAGATTGGGCCGCAAGCTTGGTGGCAATCCAGGACGCGGACATCCGACAAGAATTCTTTCGCATGCAGTCAGAGTTTGCAGAAATCATCCATCAAGATGTCCTTCGTACCTCGGGGCAGTTCTACCTCAAATATCAACCGTCCAACAGTGAGATAGACACAACGCTACAAATGCAGGTTGACAACGCCCGCGACTTCATGACCATCACGAAAGACGGAGGCTTCATCCACGCTCCGGTCCCATAAGTCGAGTCGAAAGTAGTGATGCTATGTGTTGTTTTGAAACATTGATTAGCTCATGTTGTAATTAAAGTTTAATGAACTTGTATGTCTCTTTGGTTTGGACAGTCGTTCAACTTAGATGTAATCGATGCTATTTATTAGTAGGACCATGAATCGTGCTATTAATGTCTTGCTTTTCTCTTCTGATCCTTTTGTTGCATACTTATATATTTCTTATGTATTGTCTGTTGTTTGGCTAGTGCATAGAGATGCCGTCGTATGTCGTGTACAAGGGTAAGGTTCCCGGAGTCTACGACGACTGGGAGGAGTGTCGGAGACAGGTTCACCGTTTCAGTGGTAACAGTTACAAAGGATACACCACTAGGGCGGAGACGGAATAGATACACGCGCTATCTAGCGGGAGAGAGGAGGGAGCGTTGGAGGAACCGGATGAAGACCAGTTTCATCGCGATGATGCTCATCGTGATGACTGCAGCTCTCTTCTATGTGATGGTAGTTTAGATGATCGATATCGACTTGTAATGTGAAGACAAACTCGCTACTCGCGGTCTCGAGACTTGTAATGTTCTATCTTTGTTCGGTCTTTTGAATTCGGAGACTAATATGATGAATTGTATTCCGAGACTAATCTTCTATTGTATTCGATGAATCTGCTCTTGCTGTGTGGTGCTGTCTATATTCTGTCCAATAATATATTTCGTAACCTGTGCAAATATCAGAAAAGAAAAAAAATCCCTAATATTCATACTAATGGCGCATCACCCCAACGTGCGCCATTAGTATGCCAAAGGATACTAATGGCGCATCACCCCACAGTGCGCCATTAGTATGGCAAAGCACATGTGTACATATCGCCCCCTGGGAGGCACACTAATGGCGCATGTTGGTCTATACTAATGGCGCACGGCGTGATGCGCCATTAGTATAGCAGATACTAATGGCGCACCAGTGGTGCGCCATTAGTATTTAATACTAGTGGCGTGGTACTAGTGGCGCACCAGTAGTGCGCCATTAGTAGGCAAAACTAGTGCGCCACTAGTAAGCCTTTTCCTAGTAGTGCTAGTTGGTGTGAGACTATCTCCTTCTTTTTGTCTTCTCCACAACCACCATATTTTATCCCACCTATAGTGCTATATCCATGGCTCACGCTCATGTATTGCGTGAAAGTTGAAAAAGTTTGAGAACATCAAAAGTATGAAACAATTGCTTGGCTTGTCATCGGGGTTGTGTGTGATTTAATACTTTGTATGATGAAGATGGAGCATAGCCATGACTATATGATTTTGTTGGATAACTTTCTTTGGCCATGTTATTTTGAAAAGACATGATTGCTTTATTAGTATGCTTGAAGTATTATTATTTTTATGTCAAATATTAAACTTTTGTTTTGAATCTTATGGATCTAAATATTCATGCCACAATAAAGAAAATTACATTTATAAATATGTTAGGTAGCATTCCACATTAAAAATTTTGTTTTTATCATTTACCTACTTGAGGACGAGCAGGAATTAAGCTTGGGGATGCATGATACGTCTCCAACGTATCTATAATTTTTTATTATTCCATGCTATTATATTATCTGTTTTGGATGTTTTATATGCATTAATATGCTATTTTATATTATTTTTTGGACTAACGTATTAACTCAGAGCCCGGTGCCAGTTTATTTTTTTTCTTGTTTTTGAGTTTTATAGAAAAGGAATATCAAACGGAATCCGTACGAAATAAAACTTTACGATGATTTTTCTTGGACCAGAAGAGACACGTAGGACTTGAAGAGGAAGGAAGAAGATTCCCGAGGGCTCCACAAGCCCTCAGGGCGCCCCCTGGCTTGTGGGCCCCCCGGGAGTCCTCCAACCCTAATCTTTGGCCTATAAATTCAGAAATATTCCTCAACCGACAAAGGCGTCCACCAAAATAATTTTCCGCCGCCATAACCTTCTGTTCCCGTGAGATCCCATCTTAGGGCCTTTTTCGGCATCCTGCCGGAGGGGGATTCGATCACAGAGGGCATCTACATCAACTCTATTGCCCTTCCGATGAAGCGTGAGTAGTTTACCATAGACCTATGGGTCCATGGCTAGTAGCTAGATGGCTTCTTTTCTCTCTTTGATCTTCAATACAATGTTCTCCTCGATGTTCTTGGAGATCTATCCGATGTAATCTTCTTTTGCGGTGTGTTTGTCGAGATCCGATGAATTGTGGATTTATGATCAGATTATCTATGAATATTATTTGAATCTTCTCTGAATTCTTATATGCATCATTTTGTATCTTTGTATCGAATTATCGGTTTGGTTTGGCCAACTAGATTGGTTTTCTTGCAATGAGAGACATGCTTAGTTTTGGGTTCAATCTTGCGTGATTTCACCCAGTGACAAAGTAGGGGTAGCGAGACACGTATTTGTATTGTTGCCATCAAGGGTAAAAAGATGGGGTTTTCGTCATATTTCTTGAGTTTATCCCTCTACATCATGTCATATTGCTTAAGGTGTTACTCCGTTCTTATGAACTTAATACTCTAGATGCATGCTGGATAGCGGTCGATGTGTGGAGTAATAGTAGTAGATGCAGGCAGGAGTCGGTCTACTTGACTCGGACGTGATGCCTATATTCATAATCATTGCGCTTTGCACTTTTCTATCAATTGCTCGACAGTAATTTGTTTACCCACCGTATTAGTTTCCTTCAAGAGAGAAGCCACTAGTTAAATCTATGGCCCCGACTCTATTTTCCATCATATATTTTCAGACCTATAAACCAAAAATACCAAAAATATCTTGCTATAATTTATTTACTTTTATTTTGTTTTACGTTTTAGTAATCTTTTATATCTATCTCTATCAGATCTCCCCTTTGCAAGTGACCTTGAAGGGATTGACAACCTCTTTATCGCGTTGGGTGCAAGTGTTTGATTGTTTGTGTAGGTGCATAGATTGGGAACTTGCTTGTATCTCCTGCTGGATTGATACCTTGGTTCTTAACTCAGGGAAATACATATCTCTACTTTGCAGCATCACCCTTTCCTCTTCAAGGGAAAAACCAACGCAAGATCAAGAAGTAGCAATGACTGTCTTGTCCTTCACTCCCACGATGTTTCTTTTCCCTGAAAGAACTATGTGGTGCTTTGGCTCATCGTGTGATGTATTTGCTTCCTTATCTTATCTTTTTCTCAGTTTGGTAGACATGTCCTTCACATAGAAAACCTGCGCCACATCATTGGCTAGGACGAATGGTTTGTCTGTGTAGCAGAATTGTTGAGATCCACTGTTATCATTCCGTACTGCGGGTCCAACTATACCCCGCCTCATGTCAGATTGACCCACTTACACCGAAACAAGGGGACCTTAAAATTACGTCCATAGTCAGGTTCTCATATCTCCTCTATGTAACCATAGTATGTGTCCTTTGCCCTATTGGTGTTTGATGCATCAAAGCGGACACCACTATTTTGGTTGGTGCTTTTTTTATCTTGGGCGATCGTGTAAAATGTGTTTCCATTTATGTCGTATCCTTGGAAAGTCAATACAGTCGAAGATGGTGTCCTGGCCAAGAAGTACAACTCATCTCCAACAGTGTTGTTACCCATGAGATGTGTTTGCAACCAACCGCCTAAAGTCCCTATGTGTTCACGTGTAATCCAGTTCTCAGACTGCTCTAGGAGTTTGGAGCGTAGAATATTCTTGTGTTCATTGATATATGGGGCCACCAAGGTAGAATTCTATATAACTGTGTAGTGTGATTGCGCCCAATAATGCCCGTCCCTACATATTATTGAATCCGCTCCTAGCGTGCCTTTTCCAGTCTACCCTCATGCCGCGATTGAGGAACACTAGTCGGCTTAAGATAAGGAATAAAGTCAACACAAAACGCAATGACCTCCTCTGTTTTATGGCCCTTGGAGATGCTTCCTTCTGGCCTAACACGGTTATGGACATATTTCTTTAAGACTCCCATGAACCTCTCAAAAGGGAACATATTGTCTAGAAATACAGGACCCAGAATGGCAATCTCGTTGACTAGATGAACTAGGACATGCGTCATAATATTGAAGAAGGAGGGTGGGAATACCAGCTCGTAACTGACAAAACATTGGACCAAATCATTCTTTAACCTTGGTAGGATTTCTGGATTGATTTCCTTTTGAGAAATTGCATTGAGGAATGCACATAGCTTCACAATGGCTAATCGAACATTTGCTGGTAGAAACCCCCTCAATGCAACCCGAAGCATGCAATTGTGTTATAATCACGTGGCAGTCATGAGACTTTAGGTTCTAAAAAAAATTCTCTGCCATATTCATTATTTCCTTTATATTCGACGAGAAGCCAAACGGGACCTTGATACTCAGCAGGCATTCGAAAAAGATTTCCTTCTCTGCTTTGGTAAGAGCGTAGCTGGCAGGACCTAGATACTACTTTGAAGGCATGTCGTCTTTTTCGTTCATACATTGCTGGTCCTACAAAATTGTCAATGAAGTTAATTGCGAAATGGCATCTGGAATTGATCATACCAAGTTATTGTTTGATAGATTCCTATGAGATATGAAACACTTCCTTATCATTTTTGTTGCACAAAACTAGAGTGGACAAAGACAGATCGATAACACAAGACGTACAAGTACTGGATAGCTTTGAGATCGGTGAAAGAAGATGAGATATCACCGTTCAGACCTCTCAAGGACAAGTCTCTGTATGTAGCAAATAATCAGTGGATAAGTTTCACTTGATAGTAGCAATGTAACCCTCTTCTCCATTTAATATTTCCAGTTATGATTTTCACTAACATAAGATCCTAACAGATTGATACGAACTACTTACACGTGTATAATCCTTGGGGGGCTTGCAGTGGCATAGCTACATGTCAACATGTCCCATGCCATAACAGTCTCCGGACCGCATGGGTCGTCGAACAAATTTTTATGCACCTGATACACTACAAGAAATCTGTTAATCCATGACAGACATGAATCGTCATAGGTGGGTGCAAAACTGTCAAGGATGGACGTCCATGACGGATTTGAAATCCGTCATGTATATCGCGTCATAATTTCACCACAGTGCACTCCATGACAGAATAACAAGTTCGTTATCGATGTAGTGTTAACATGCATGCCAGGTCATCATCTGACATGGGAAATGTGGATCTGACTTGGCAGCCTATAAGGTTATCGACCCAATTAGGATTTTGGCCCAATAGGTCATAGGTGGGTGCAAAACTGTCAAGGATGGACGTCCATGACGGATTTCAAATCCTTCATGTATATCGCGTCATAATTTCACCACAGTGCACTCCATGACAGAATAACAAGTTCGTTATCGATGTAGTGTTAACATGCATGCCAGGTCATCATCTGACATGGGAGCCAACATGGATCTGACTTGGCAGCCTATAAGGTTATCGACCCAATTAGGATTTTGGCCCAATATTTTGGTTTTGGCCTATGTGAAGGTTGGCCCATTTAGGGTTATAGGCCACTTATTGCCCGTACTGTAATCAGCCCAACAATCTTAGCTCATACTGATATGTCTTCAGCCCACTAATTCTATAAATTTTCATCACATCAATTATTTTATTAACATCGGTGGTAATACCATTCAACAAAGGAGTTTTCTGTCAAAAAAATACAAATGGCCTTAAAAACAAAAATACAAATGACAGAGACAAATGACAGCAAAAGGAAAATGCGCACCACAAAAAAATTACAAATTACAGAACTCCCTAAAGCACTATGCAAGCACTGCTACTCCTTGGAGTCGCCCAGCGTTCGCCAAAGATCCTGCGCACCCATCCCTCCATGATGCTCAATGGCCGCGCTTCTTTCCATCTTAGGCTCTTAGGCCTTGTACAATGGGAGATGCTTAGGGGAGGTGCTTAGAGAAATAAACCAGGCTTTTCTTAAGCACCGGTGCCTATTTGTACAGGAGAGACGCTTAACTAAGCATCTCTCCGGTAGAAATAGGCACCGGTGTTTCAGAAAAACTCGGTTTATTTTTCTAAGCACCTCCCTAAGCATCTCCCATTGTACAAGGCCTTAGCACACGTCCACGCCGTCTGTGTGTGCTAGATAAGCAGCGGTAGATGGGGATGATGAGCATGTCACTGCCCCTATGCCATCAAACTCCAGCACGCACGGTGGATGGGGAAAACAATCACCGACCCACCCCCGTAGTGCATAACGCTGATGACCGCCAGCCGTATCCTGGACTGGTCACTTTGCCGAACGGTATCATTGAGCCAACTTAGTCATGGGATCACTACAAACTTGCACCAGATTTCCTGGATATGCGTCAGAGGGTTTATGATAACAGAGCCATGCGAGTGGTCAACGATTTCTGGGTAAGTCCTTCCAAACACCTAAATGTCAATACCAAAAGGTTTAAATTTGCCATAGTCATGATTTAACCCTTCTCACATGTATGCATGTTTGTAGGATTTCTATACATGCGTTGAGGGTCAGAAGGATCGTGCAAATGTGGTGGTCGAGAATATTGCCAAGAAACTAGTCCATGACATGCACTATGAGGAGCGCGTCCGGTTAGTGGTCAAGTATTGTTGGGAATCGTAGCATAATTTTAAAATTTTCCTACGCTCACCAAGATGCATCTATGGAGTCTACTAGCAACGAGGGGAAAGGAGTGCATCTACATACCCTTGTAGATCGCAAGCGGAAGCGTTCCAATGAACGTGGATGACGGAGTCGTACTCGCCGTGATCCAAATCACCGATGACCGAGTGCCGAACCGACGGCACCTCCGCGTTCAACACACGTACGGTGCAGCGACGTCTCCTCCTTCTTGATCCAGCAAGGGGGAAGGAGAGGTTGATGGAGATCCAGCAGCACGACGGCGTGGTGGTGGATGTAGCGGGTCTCCGGCAGGGCTTCGCCGAGCTTCTGCGAGAGAAAGAGAGGTATTGCAGGGGAGGAGGGAGGCGCCCAAGGCTGTAGTGTGCTGCCCTCCCTCCCCCCCCTTTATATAGGCCCCTGGGGGGGTGCGCCAGCCCCAAGAGATGGGATCTCAAGGGGGGCCGGCGGCCAAGTGGGGGGAAAGGGTGCCTTGCCCCCCAAGGCAAGGGGGAAGCTCCCCCCCTAGGGTTTCCAACCCTAGGCGCATGGGGGAGGCCCAAGGGGGGCGCCCCAGCCCACTAGGGGCTGGTTCCCTTCCACTTTCAGCCCACGGGGCCCTCCGGGACAGGTGGCCCCACCAGGTGGACCCCCGGGACCCTTCCGGTGGTCCCGGTACAATACCGGTAACCCCCGAAACTTTCCCGGTAGCCGAAACTGGACTTCCTATATATAATTCTTCACCTCCGGACCATTCCGGAACCTCTCGTGACGTCCGGGATCTCATCCGGGACTCCGAACAACTTTCGGGTTTCCGCATACATATATCTCTATAACCCTAGCGTCACCGGACCTTAAGTGTGTAGACCCTACGGGTTCGGGAGACATGCAGACATGACCGAGACGCCTCTCCGGTCAATAACCAACAGCGGGATCTGGACACCCATGTTGGCTCCCACATGCTCCACGATGATCTCATCGGATGAACCACGATGTCGAGGATTCAATCAATCCGTATGCAATTCCCTTTGTCAAACGGTATGTTACTTGCCCGAGATTCGATCGTCGGTATCCCAATACCTAGTTCAATCTCGTTACTGGCAAGTCTCTTTACTCGTACCGCAATGCATGATCCCGTGACTAACGCCTTAGTCACATTTTGCTCATTATGATGATGCATTACCGAGTGGGCCGAGAGACACCTCTCCGTCACACGGAGTGACAAATCCCAGTCTCGATCCGTGCCAACCCAACAGACACTTTCGGAGATACCCGTAATGCACCTTTATAGTCACCCAGTCACGTTGTGACGTTTGGCACACCCAAAGCACTCCTACGGTATCCGGGAGTTGCACGATCTCATGGTCTAAGGAAAAGATACTTGACATTGGAAAAGCTCTAGCAAACGAAACTACACGATCTTTTATGCTATGCTTAAGTTGGGTCTTGTCCATCACATCATTCTCCTAATGATGTGATCCCGTTATCAATGACATCCAATGTCCATAGTCAGGAAACCATGACTATCTATTGATCAACGAGCTAGTCAACTAGAGGCTTACTAGGGACAGGTTGTGGTCTATGTATTCACACATGTATTACGATTTCCGGACAATACAATTATAGCATGAATAATAGACTATTATCATGAACACAGAAATATAATAATAACCATTTATTATTGCCTCTAGGGCATATTTCCAACAGTCTCCCACTTGCACTAGAGTCAATAATCTAGTTACATTGTGATGAATCGAACACCCATTGCGTCCTGGTGTTGATCATGTTTTGCCCTAGGGAGAGGTTTAGTCAACGGATCTGCTACATTCAGGTCCGTGTGTACTTTACAAATATCTATGTCTCCATTTTGAACACTTTCACGAATGGAGTTGAAGTGACGCTTGATATGCCTGGTCTTCCTGTGAAACCTAGGCTCCTTCGCAAGGGCAATAGCTCCAGTGTTTTCACAGAAGAGAGTCATCGGGCCCGACGCATTGGGAATCACCCCTAGGTCGGTAATGAACTCCTTCATCCAGACTGCTTCCTGTGCTGCCTCCGAGGCTGCCATGTACTCCGCTTCACATGTAGATCCCGCCACGACGCTTTGCTTGCAACTGCACCAGCTTACTGCTCCTCTATTCAAAATATACACGTATCCGGTCTGTGACTTCGAGTCATCCAGATCTGTGTCGAAGCTAGCGTCAACGTAACCCTTTACGACGAGAAACATATCCTTAGTCCTCTTCAGGTACTTCAGGATATTCTTGACCGCTGTCCAGTGTTCCTTGCCGGGATTACTTTGGTACCTTCCTACCAAACTTACGGCAAGGTTTACATCAGGTCTGGTACACAGCATGGCATACATAATAGACCCTATAGCCGAGGCATAGGGAATGACACTCATCTCTTCTATATCTTCTGCCGTGGTCGGGCATTGAGCCGTGCTCAATTGCACACCTTGCAATACAGGCAAGAACCCCTTCTTGGACTGATCCATACTGAACTTCTTCAATATCTTATCAAGGTATGTACTCTGTGAAAGACCAATGAGGCGTCTCGATCTATCTCTATAGATCTTGATGTCTAATATATAAGCAGCTTCTCCAAGGTCCTTCATTGAAAAACACTTATTCAAATAGGCCTTTATACTTTCCAAGAATTCTATATCATTTCCCATCAATAATATGTCATCCACATATAATATGAGAAATGCTACAGAGCTCCCACTCACTTTCTTGTAAACACAGGCTTCTCCATAAGTCTGTGTAAACCCAAACGCTTTGATCATCTCATCAAAGCGAATGTTCCAACTCCGAGATGCTTGCACCAGCCCATAGATTGAGCGCTGGAGCTTGCACACTTTGTTAGCATTCTTAGGATCGACAAAACCTTCTGGCTGCATCATATACAACTCTTCCTTAAGGAAGCCGTTAAGGAATGCCGTTTTGACGTCCATCTGCCATATCTCATAATCATAGTACGCGGCAATTGCTAACATGATTCGGACGGACTTCAGCTTCGCTACGGGTGAGAAAGTCTCATCGTAGTCAACCCCTTGAACTTGTCGATAACCCTTAGCGACAAGTCGAGCTTTGTAGATGGTCACATTACCATCCGCGTCGGTCTTCTTCTTAAAGATCCATTTGTTTTCTATGGCTCGCCGCTCATCGGGCAAGTCAGTCAAAGTCCATACTTTGTTTTCATACATGGATTCTATCTCGGATTTCATGGCTTCTAGCCATTTGTCGGAATCCGGGCCCGCCATCGCTTCTTCATAGTTCAAAGGTTCACCGTTGTCTAACAACATGATTTCCAGGACAGGGTTGCCGTACCACTCTGGTGCGGAACGTGTCCTTGTGGACCTACGAAGTTCAGTGACTTGATCCGAAGCTTCATGATCATCATCATTAACTTCCTCCCCAGTCGGTGTAGGCACCACAGGAACACTTTCCTGCGCTGCGCTACTTTCCGGTTCGGAAGGGGTGACTATCACCTCATCAAGTTCCACTTTCCTCCCACTCAATTCTTTCGAGAGAAACTCCTTCTCCAGAAAGGACCCGTTCTTGGCAACGAAGATCTTGCCTTCAGATCTGAGGTAGAAGGTATACCCAATAGTTTCCTTAGGGTATCCTATGAAGACGCATTTTTCCGATTTGGGTTCGAGCTTTTCAGGTTGAAGTTTCTTGACATAAGCATCGCATCCCCAAACTTTTAGAAACGACAGCTTAGGTTTCTTCCCAAACCATAATTCATACGGTGTCGTCTCAACGGATTTCGACGGAGCCCTATTTAAAGTGAATGCGGCAGTCTCTAAAGCATAACCCCAAAATGAGAGCGGTAAATCGGTAAGAGACATCATAGATCGCACCATATCCAATAGAGTGCGATTACGACGTTCGGACACACCATTTCTCTGAGGTGTTCCAGGCGGCGTGAGTTGTGAAACTATTCCACATTTCCTTAAGTGTGCACTAAACTCGTGACTTAAATATTCTCCACCACGATCTGATCGTAGGAATTTTATTCTCCTGTCACGTTGATTCTCAACTTCACTCTGAAATTCCTTGAACTTTTCAAAGGTTTCAGACTTGTGTTTCATTAGGTAGACATATCCATATCTACTTAAATCATCAGTGAGAGTGAGAACATAACGATATCCTCCGCGAGCCTCAACACTCATTGGACCACACACATCGGTATGTATGATTTCCAATAAGTTGGTTGCTCGCTCCATTGTTCCGGAGAACGGAGTCTTGGTCATCTTACCCATGAGGCATGGTTCGCACGTGTCAAATGATTCGTAATCAAGAGACTCCAAAAGTCCATCTGCATGGAGCTTCTTCATGCGCTTGACACCAATGTGACCAAGGCGGCAGTGCCACAAGTATGTGGGACTATCGTTATCAACTTTACATCTTTTGGTGTTCACACTATGAACATGTGTAACATCACGTTCGAGATTCATCAAAAATAAACCATTGACCAGCGGGGCATGACCATAAAACATATCTCTCAAATAAATAGAACAACCATTATTCTCGGATTTAAATGAGTAGCCATCTCGAATTAAACGAGATCCAGATACAATGTTCATGCTCAAAGCTGGCACTAAATAACAATTATTGAGGTTTAAAACTAATCCCGTGGGTAGATGCAGAGGTAGCGTGCCGACGGCGATCACATCGACCTTGGAACCATTCCCGACGCGCATCGTCACCTCGTCCTTTGCCAGTCTCCGTTTATTCCGTAGTTCCTGCTTTGAGTTACAAATATGAGCAACCACACCGGTATCAAATACCCAGGAGCTACTACGAGTACTGGTAAGGTACACATCAATTACTTGTATATCACATATACCTTGAGTGTTGCCGGCCTTCTTCTTGTCCGCTAAATATTTGGGGCAGTTCCGCTTCCAGTGACCACTTCCCTTGCAATAAAAGCACTCAGTTCCGGGTTTGGGTCCATTCTTTGACTTCTTCCCAGTAACTGGTTTACCGGGCGCGGCAACTCCCTTGCCGTCCTTCTTGAAGTTCTTCTTACCCTTGCCCTTCTTGAACTTGGTGGTTTTATTCACCATCAACACTTGATGTTCTTTTCTGATCTCCCCTTCCGCTGATTTCAGCATTGAATATACCTCGGGAATGTTTCCATCCCCTGCATATTGTAGTTCATCACAAAGCTCTTGTAGCTTGGTGGAAGCGACTGGAGGATTCTGTCAATGACCGTGTCATCCGGGAGATTAACTCCCAGCTGAGACAAGCGGTTGTGCAACCCAGACATTCTGAGTATGTGCTCACTAACAGAACTGTTCTCCTCCATTTTACAGCTGAAGAACTTGTCGGAGACATCATATCTCTCGACCCGGGCATGAGCTTGAAAAACCAGTTTCAGCTCCTCGAACATCTCATATGCTCCATGTTTCTCAAAATGCTTTTGGAGACCCGGTTCTAAGCTGTAAAGCATGCCGCACTGAACGAGGGAGTAATCATCAGCACGTGATTGCCAAGCGTTCATAACGTCTTGGTTCTGTGGGATTGGTGCATCACCTAGCGGTGCTTCTAAGACAAAATCTTTCTTGGCTACTATAAGGATGAGCCTCAGGTTCCGGACCCAGTCCGTATAGTTGCTGCCATCATCTTTCAGCTTGGTTTTCTCTAGGAACGCATTGAAATTGAGGACAACGTTGGCCATTTGATCTACAAGACATAGTGTAAAGATTTTAGACTAAGTTCATGATAATTGAGTTCATCTAATCAAATTATTTAATGAACTCCCACTCAGATAGACATCCCTCTAGTCATCTAAGTGAAACATGATCCGAGTTTAACTAGGCCGTGTCCGATCATCACGTGAGACGGACTAGTCAAAATCGGTGAACATCTCCATGTTGATCGTATCTTCTATACGACTCATGCTCGACCTTTCGGTCCTCCGTGTTCCGAGGCCATGTCTGTACATGCTAGGCTCGTCAAGTCAACCTAAATGTATTGCGTGTGTTCCGAGGCCATGTCTGTACATGCTAGGCTCGTCAACACCCGTTGTATTCGAACGTTAGAATCTATCACACCCGATCATCACGTGGTGCTTCGAAACAACGAACCTTCACAACAGTGCATAGTTAGGGTGAACACTTTCTTGAAATTATTATAAGGGATCATCCTACTTGCTACCGTCGTTCTAAGCAAATAAGATGCAAAAACATGATAAACATCACATGCAATCAAATAGTGACATGATATGGCCAATATCATCATGCTCCTTTGATCTCCATCTTCGGGGCACCATGATCATCTTTGTCACCGGCATGACACCATGATCTCCATCATCATGATCTCCATCATTGTGTCTTCATGAAGTCGTCACGCCAACGATTACTTCTACTTCTATGGCTAACGCGTTTAGCAATAAAGTAAAGTAATTTACATGGCGTTATTCAATGACACGCAGGTCATACAAAATAATAAAGACAACTCCTATGGCTCCTGCCGGTTGTCATATTCATCGACATGCAAGTCGTGATTCCTATTACAAGAATATGATCAATCTCATACATCACATATATCATTCATCACATCTTCTGGCCATATCACATCACATAGCACTTGCTGCAAAAACAAGTTAGACGTCCTCTAATTGTTGTTGCATGTTTTTTACGTGGTTTGTAGGTTTCTAGCAAGAACGTTTCTTACCTACGTATGACCACAACGTGATTTGCCAATTTCTATTTACCCTTCATAAGGACCCTTTTCATCGAATCCGTTCCGACTAAAGTAGGAGAGACAGACACCCGCTAGCCACCTTATGCAACTTGTGCATGTTAGTCGGTGGAACCTGTCTCACGTAAGAGTACGTGTAAGGTCGGTCCGGGCCGCTTCATCCTACAATGCCGCCGAAACAAGAAAAGACTAGTAGCGGCAAGAAGAATTGGCAAACTCAACGCCCACAACTACTTTGTGTTCAACTCGTGCATAGTAACTACGCATAGACCTGGCTCATGATGCCACTGTTGGGAATCGTAGCATAATTTTAAAATTTTCCTACGCTCACCAAGATGCATCTATGGAGTCTACTAGCAACGAGGGGAAAGGAGTGCATCTACATACCCTTGTAGATCGCGAGCGGAAGCGTTCCATTGAACGTGGATGACGGAGTCGTACTCGCCGTGATCCAAATCACCGATGACCGAGTGCCGAACGGACGGCACCTCCGCGTTCAACACACGTACGGTGCAGCGACGTCTCCTCCTTCTTGATCCAGCAAGGGGGAAGGAGAGGTTGATGGAGATCCAGCAGCACGACGGCGTGGTGGTGGATGTAGCGGGTCTCCGGCAGGGCTTCGCCGAGCTTCTGCGAGAGAAAGAGAGGTGTTGCAGGGGAGGAGGGAGGCGCCCAAGGCTGTAGTGTGCTGCCATCCCTCCCCCCTTTATATAGACCCCTGGGGGGTGTGCCAGCCCCAAGAGATGGGATCTCAAGGGGGGGCGGCGGCCAAGTGGGGGGAAAGGGTGCCTTGCCCCCCAAGGCAAGGGGGAAGCTCCCCCCCTAGGGTTTCCAACCCTAGGCGCATGAGGGGAGGCCCAAGGGGGGCGCCCCAGCCCACTAGGGGCTGGTTCCCTTCCACTTTCAGCCCACGGGGCCCTCCGGGACAGATGGCCTCACCCGGTGGACCCCCGGGACCCTTCCGGTGGTCCCGGTACAATACCGGTAACCCCCGAAACTTTCCCGGTGGCCGAAACTGGACTTCCTATATATAATTCTTCACCTCCGGACCATTCCGGAACCTCTCGTGACGTCCGGGATCTCATCCGGGACTCCGAACAACTTTCGGGTTTCCGCATACATATATCTCTATAACCCTAGCGTCACCGGACCTTAAGTGTGTAGACCCTACGGGTTCGGGAGACATGCAGACATGACCGAGACGCCTCTCCGATCAATAACCAACAGCGGGATCTGGATACCCATGTTGGCTCTCACATGCTCCACGATGATCTCATCGGATGAACCACGATGTCGAGGATTCAATCAATCCGTATGCAATTCCCATTGTCAAACGGTATGTTACTTGCCCGAGATTCGATCGTCGGTATCCCAATACCTAGTTCAATCTCGTTACTGGCAAGTCTCTTTACTCGTACCGCAATGCATGATCCCGTGACTAACGCCTTAGTCACATTGAGCTCATTATGATGATGCATTACCGAGTGGGCCCAGAGATACCTCTCCGTCACACGGAGTGACAAATCCCAGTCTCGATCCGTGCCAACCCAACAGACACTTTCGGAGATACCCGTAATGCACCTTTATAGTCACCCAGTCACGTTGTGACGTTTGGCACACCCAAAGCACTCCTACGGTATCCGGGAGTTGCACGATCTCATGGTCTAAGGAAAAGATACTTGACATTGGAAAAGCTCTAGCAAACAAAACTACACGATCTTTTATGCTATGCTTAAGTTGGGTCTTGTCCATCACATCATTCTCCTAATGATGTGATCCCGTTATCAATGACATCCAATGTCCATAGTCAGGAAACCATGACTATCTGTTGATCAACGAGCTAGTCAACTAGAGGCTTACTAGGGACAGGTTGTGGTCTATGTATTCACACATGTATTACGATTTCCGGACAATACAATTATAGCATGAATAATAGACTATTATCATGAACACAGAAATATAATAATAACCATTTATTATTGCCTCTAGGGCATATTTCCAACAAGTATCACGCGGACTATCTCAACCATAGGATTTCCAAATAGGAGGCTCGAGGGACGCATCTTTCACGGGACAATTACTTCAAGGCAAGTGATGATGGATGCTTGCTATTCCCTACATTACCACAAAATTAGAATCCTTACTAAGATGTATTTTTTTAATTTACAGGTGATTCCTCGGTGGTGCGCTGACAAACGTCCGTGCTGGGAGAAGATCGTCGAACGGTGGACAGATCCAGGGTGGCAGGATGAACACAAAGTAATATCTGAACGGCGTAAGTTGATGGGGGGTCGAGGACACCGTCAAGGCAACCACACCATCCCAGGTGTCGTCTCAAAACATGTAGGCAACCACATCCTTTTCATCATGTTCTCTTTCATTTGTGAGCATTCCCTTGATTGTTTGGATCGCTTTCTTTTGCAGAAAGAAGACACTGGCAAGGATATCACTTACTTCGAGGCATGGACCATCAAACGTACCAAATACGACAAGGACAAGGACCCTCTCCACCCGGAGAGGGACTGGATCAGCTCTAAAGCCCGGTCAGATGGAGAGAACTACACCAAAAAATTGAAGGAGACGTACAGGCCTGACGCTCATCCTCACGTGCTACCGTTTGACCCTCTTGTGGCCATTGCCGCGGCAGGCGGTAGACCGAATGGCCGGATGGCGGTTCACCTCGATTCTGTCATAACCTCCTCCCTTCCGAGAGTCAACATGCTCCGTGATATGAGTAATGGCTCTACTCCTACCGTAGAGCGTCACGTACCACATTCCGTGAGCATTATTGAGGATATTCAGGTCAGTGCTTCTTCATTGATCCTTCATGGTCCTGCATATTTGCATTTCAACATGACTGACATTTGCATTGCCATATTGTAGACTCGACTGATTGACACCGAGAAAGAACGAGATGAAACCGGGCCAAGCTGAAGGCACAAGATGA
Organism: Triticum aestivum; assembly: GCF_018294505.1. Classification (NCBI taxonomy): domain Eukaryota; kingdom Viridiplantae; phylum Streptophyta; class Magnoliopsida; order Poales; family Poaceae; genus Triticum; species Triticum aestivum. The sequence goes on along the minus strand of NC_057796.1, from coordinate 436,994,354 downwards.
TCTAGTGAAGTCTTTACAACAAATGGTGGCCAATCTTTATTCCATGCAAGCCAACCAGTGCCAGAGATGCCACCGACGCTAGAGTGGAACACTGTGAGTTTCGTTCAAACTATTTCTATCACCATTTTCGGCATTACCATATGCATTCATCTCACTATTGGGTCAATCCATCACAGCTCAACCCATCACAAGGGTCGAACAATGTTCCGGTAGTTCCACCTCAAGTTGGTGGAGTTGGGGCAGCCAAGGGAATGATGCCTTCTAATGTTGATGTTATCACTCCGGTTGATGGAGTTGGGGCAGCAAACGGAATGATGCATTCTAATGTTGATGTTATCACTCCGATCTCCAAAATCGCGTGAACTTCATGTTATGTTATGTTTGAAACTGTTCCTTGTATGTTGAGAACTCTTGCATCTTGAGACATGTAAACTTGTGGTAGTTGAGTGTCTTCACTACTATTTCACCTTTTATGCACTATTGCTTTTATGTGGAATGCTTTTTCAGAATCATTGCTTCTTTTGTTCAATGATGCCTATATGTGACATGTTCTATGTCTGATGAACTATATACTGTTGCTGTATATGTTTCGCTGCAGGAAAGAAACAGAAACAGGAAAAAAAAGGCTCCTGGGCACACCATTACCGAGGGTGGCTCTCGGTAATGACTGTGAAACTGGACCAGAATGCACCCTTTACCGAGAGGCCTCTCGGTAAAGGATAATAATCTGTGGTGCCCCTGACAACTTTACCGAGAGGGCTCTCGGTAAGGGGAAAAGGATTGCTGAGGGTGGCTCTTGGCAAAGTTGGCCCTCGGCCTGCTCTCATGGTCCCACATGTCAGGAGGTGACACGTGTCAGCCTCCTAGTGGTTCTCCTTGCCGAGAGTGGCTCTCGGCAAAATTGGCCCTCGGCCTGTTCGCCTGGTCCCACATGTCAGGAGATGACACGTGTCTACTGGCTCTCTTTGCCGAGAGTGGCTCTCGGCAAAGATGGCCCTCGGCCTGTTCGCCTGGTCCCACATGTCAGGAGATGACACGTGTCTACTGGCTCTCTTTGCCGAGAGTGGCTCTCGGCAAAGATGGCCCTCGGCCTGTTCGCCTGGTCCCACATGTCAGGAGCTGACACGTGTCAGCCACCTACTGGGTGGCTTTGCCGAGAGTGGCTCTCGGCAAAGTTGGCCCTCGGCCTGTTCGCCTGGTCCCACCTGTCAGGAGCTGACACGTGTCAGCCATTGCCGAGAGTGGCTCTCGGCAAAGTTGGCCCTCGGCCTGTTCGCCTGGTCCCACGTGTCAGGAGCTGACACGTGTCAGCCACCTACTGGGTGGCTTTGCCGAGAGTGGCTCTCGGCAAAGTTGGCTCTCGGCCTGTTCGCCTGGTCCCACATGTCAGGAGCTGACACGTGTCAGCCACCTACTGGGTGGCTTTGCCGAGAGCGGCTCTCGGCCTGTTCGCCTGGTCCCACATGTCAGGAGCTGACACGTGTCAGCCACCTACTGGGTGGCTTTGCCGAGAGTGGCACTCGGCAAAGAAGCCCCTCGGCCTGTTCCCCTGGTCCCACGTGTCAGGAACCGCCGGCACCGTCTGCTATCCGTTAGCTACTTTATTTTGCCGAGTGGTACTGTTTGGCTCTCGGCAAAGTCTTTGCCGAGTGCCCGTGTTCTGGCTCTCGGCAAAATCCTGTTTGCCGAAAAGGTGTACGCCGGGTGGCTTTCGCCGAGGGTGACACTCGGCAAAGGCTTTGCCAGCGGTTTTCAGCCCTTTACCGAGTGTCCGTGGCACTCGGCGTAGCCCTAGTGACCTCTTGACAACAACCAGCCCCTGTGTCGCGTTAGCCTGCGGGTAGAGCGCTTTGGTGAGGGGCCTTAGGCTCAGGCTGGAAATGAACGGCGTTCCGGAGCCGGTGTTCACCAGGCACACCTGCACGGAGCCGCCTGGGACAACGGCGATGACTTCCTCCATCACCGGTGAGCTTGCATCCGAGATGTTCACCGTCTTCCAATAGTTAACCCCGAGGTGAAGGTCAAAGATGGGAAGCATGTCAAGACCATCGTAGTTGCCATACTTGAACATGGCGCGGACGAGATACTTGGGCCCCGGCAACACAAGTGGCCGGAGCGTGTAGCAGTTGCGCTCGCCGACAGGGAAACTGCGCACGGTGTGCCAGCCCCGAGCCAGCCTCGGGGTGATGTACTCGGCAGAGATGTTATGGTTAGTGCCTGCATCGATGAAGCCAGCGTCCCCGGTGAGCCGCAGCTTCGTCGTGTTGTCCACGTAGCCAGCGGCATTCTCCGGCAGGCCGCAGTCTATGCTTATGAAACCTGCATATATATACAGGTGCGAACAATAAGATACTGAAAGGCATGGCCCTCAGCCTAGAGCTGTAGTGAGTGAGCTCACCGGCTAACTTGTCGATCTGGCCATGGACCTGAAGAACGACGCTGCTCGCGGCGATACTGAGAAGAAGCAAGAGCCACCGGGTCGCCATTTGCTGTTGCTCTCGTCGGCGGTCCTTGATCCACCACAGGCACACAGCCGGCCAGCAGCTAGTCAGTACTTGTAGAACTAACATACCCGGTTGGGGTAGGCACGCGGTAGCATGCAACCAGAACGTGCAACTCGATCATATGTAGGATTAATTAGTGTAACACCACATGTGCACATGCCAAGCTGTTCATATATATATGAGCTTACACGGTTCCTTTGAAAACAGTGCTCCAAGCTTACTAAGTTTGGGCATGCAGAGATGAGCAGATCACATTGGCGATGGTTGACTTGCATGCGCTAGTCGGTCAACCGCCTCTCGCTGGTGCGCCGCAAGACGTGCGTAGCTGCTGTGATCGATTGACGGTAGACTTTTGGCTTTCCTGACTTCTTCATAAGCGGTTGTGTCATGATGGCCAGTTCATGCCACTGATGTCCCTGACTATCCTATGCTCATAGCTTTTGACATTCGATTCTGTGACATTGTACAGCTTGCATTAGCTTTGATTAATGGCGGGAACTAGTAATACTCTATGCACGTACCGTAGTGGGGTGGGTTGGAGTTATCCGGGAGCTTGTGTTGGCTTTGCGTGGCCCCTCGCGCACTGCAAACGGTGCCGGCCGTCACACACAGGGGGGCACTAGGCGGAGCGGCGGCGAGGCAGCAGCGTGGAGAGCGGCCGGCGGAGGGGAAGAGCGGCGACAAGGTGGCGTAGCACCTCTTTGATCCTCTGTCCTCCCTGTTTTGGTCACAAGAACATGAATTGACCAGTTTGATTGGATGGATCCAAACCGATCGAGAGCGGTCGGGACTTGGACTCGTGGTCCTTTTTGTTTATCAAAAAAGGCTTTCGCCCCGCTTTATATATAAAGCAAACCGCCAAGAGCACACATACACGGACTAGTTCAGAACACACACACCCAAGTCACAAAATGAGAAGTACAAAGGTTCTGCTGAGGGCACAGCTCAACAAGCCCAAAATAAACAAAAAAGGACGCGGCCGAGGCAAGGCGTCTAATCCGGCTCCGGGGGTGGCGGAGGGGGCGGCGGCGATAGATGGACGGCCATCGAGCGAAGGTCGGCGATGAAGGCGGTGATGGCGTCGCAGTCCTGAGGGCGGCTAAGCGGCCGCCAAAGCTGCAAGTAACCAGACAGTTTGAAGAGAGCGTCAGTAGCCCGTCGAAGAGGAATACGCTGGATCACAAGCTTATTGCGAATCGTCCAAAGAGTCCACGCTAGAACCCCGATCTCGAGCCACCTAATGTGGCGAGAGGGGGAAGGGGAGTTCTGGAGTTCGGCGAAGAGGTCGGGGAAGTTGGTGTGACACCAATTGCCTCCCACTGCCTCCCTAAAGCAGCTCCACATGAATTGAGCTGAGACACAGGAGAAGAAGATGTGATTCGAATCTTCGGGGGTACCACACAGGGGGCAGATGCCGGACCCAGGGCCATTGCGTTTGCGGACCTCCACCCCAGACGGAATCCTACCGCGGATCCATTGCCACATAAATATCCGAATTTTTAATGGCAAGCGGATGGACCAAACCGCAGGGAGGGGGGGGGGGGGGGAGGAGCGGAGGAGGGGGCAATGGCAGAGTAGAGGGACTTGGTGGAGAATTGGCCCGAAGGCTCAAGACGCCACCGAACCTCGTCCGGGCCCACATCCACCGCCGGCTTGTGGAGAGCGACGCAATCAAGCAGCTCAAGCCACGCGGCGGCTTCCGGGGTCCCAAATGGCCTCCGGAAGGCGAGGCGCCCTAAGTCAATAAAGGCCCTCTCAACGGAGATTAAGGGGGCGACAGCAATGGAGAAGAGGTCGGGGAAACGGGTCGCAAAGGGAGAGTCTCCCGCCCACCGGTCGAACCAGAACAGCGTCGCTGTACCCAATCCAACCGCGATGGAGGTCCCGATGCGAAGGACGGGAAGCAGTTGGACAACCGATTGCCAAAACGGGGAGCCGCCGCATCTCTGACAGAAGGTGAGGGGCTGTCCGCGCAGGTACTTGTTCCGGATAATGTCAAGCCAGAGACCACCGTGTCCTTGCGAAATGCGCCAGAGCCAGCGGGTGAGGAGGGTGATGTTCATGCGTTTAGAGCACATGATACCGAGGCCTTCCTGTTCACGGGGCTTGCAGATGTCCGGCCAGCTAACCATGTGGTATTTCTGCTTATTGTTGTCACCCGCCCAGAAGAAACGAGATTGAATTTTGGCGATCTCATGGTGAAGGGTCTCATGAAGACTGTAGAAGCTCATAAGAAACAGGAGGAGGCTAGTGAGGGAGGAATTAATGAGGATCGTGGTCCTTTTTTTCAAGAAAAAGGTACCTAATCAACGGCTTGCTGATTTACATTTCGGTATCTGTCAGATTTTCAAATTTTTGGATTGTACGAGACCAGTAAGTGACACAAGATCCATGTTAGTTTATTTGACGGATTGGACATAAAATTGGAACATGCCGAACGAAAACTACCTATCTGAAAGATAGCAAAGGTGAAAAAAAAAACTGAGAACAGAGTTCGGAGTGTGGTCCTTGGCTCTTCAGAACAAGATCAAAATCTTCATATGCTCATGGTTCTGTCATGGGGAAAGTGCACCAAAGCTAGCCAGATATAACGACTCCTTTCCCGCTCTTAAGAGCAGTCGGACTTGGACTCGAGGGTATTATCCACTCATCCTTCTTCATTGTTTCTCCCAGATCGCGAGCTACGTCGAAATCTCCTGTGGTCAATTTCAGGCTCTACCTGCAAATGTCACGTCGAAGAGGGGGGCATGTCCATGGCCCGCCAAGTTTGTGGCCAACAATGACGTTAACCCATTCGAAGGAAAGTCAGCTCGACAACCATATTGTTCACAGTTTCCTAAACCAAGTTGCCAAACAAGGCTACACAAGGGCCCACCGGCCAGTCACTTAGCGCTTCATGCTAGTCGTGCGATAATGATTGTGATATTGAGTTGAGGCTGTACATTACTTAGTTATTGACCGAGTACAGTTTTTATATAGTCTACTAGGTTCATGCATGTACATGGAGACATGGATGGAGCGCCTATGGAATCAAACATATTTTTTCTCGAGCAACATATAACATATTATCTCTTGACAAACTATGTCCGCCATATATCACGGTCCATTAGTTGCTTGCATTATGCAATGGGGCAATTAACCCAGCGAACAATGGCCGCAACACCATGGTTGCTACTTCTTCTCTGCATCGCTGCCGGTGGTGGCATGCTCCAAGCTTGCGCCCAGCCTGACAACAAAGGTGCGTACGCATGCTCGCTCAACGTTTAATCTTCGTGCAACGTTATTTATAGCATGTGGCCAGAAATCACAACGGATGGACTGGTGGCATGCCGACTGCCGTCTAATGCAGGATTCATAACCATAGATTGTGGCCTCTCGGAGATGGGCTACGTGGACAACACCACCAAGCTCTCCTATGCCCCCGACGCTGGCTTCATCGACGCCGGCATCGGCACGAACCACATTATTTCACCGGAGTACGTCATCCCAGGATTGGCCAAGGTTTGGTACAGTTTGCGTAGCTTCCCAACTGGCGTGCGGAACTGCTACACGCTTCGCTCCCTCATGCCCGGGCTCAAGTACATGATCCGAGGGAGGTTCAAGTACGGCAACTACGATGGCCTCGACCGTCTGGCAGTGTTTGACCTCCATATCGGCGCCAACTACTGGCACACCGTGAACATCACAAACTCGACGGATGCGGTGTTCGTGGAGGCCACCGTGGTGGTGCCGGAGGACTTCATGCAGGTCTGCCTGGTGGACACTGGTGGCGGTACGCCGTTCATTTCTGGCCTGGACCTAAGGCCACTGAAGAGATCGATGTACCCGCAGGTGACCGCAGCGCAGGGTCTGGTCCTATTTGTCAGGCTGAACTTCGGCCCGACCGACACCACCTTCTACGCCAGGTATCCCGATGATCCACACGACCAGATTTTTTTCGATAAAGGACGCTTTTATTATCTCGAAATGTAGCATCAAGCGGATACAAAGCATTATGAGTAACACCCGGCCTCTGCATAACTAGGATGCACACAGCCCAACACGGAAAGTCTGACAAAATGAATGGAAAAAAAACGACAAATCGGCGACAGTAGAGTCCTATAGACCGACACTATGCCTATGTCGCAAGGGATGGTAGACCGATCCGGAGATTATGCTGCCACCCATATTGGGTAAAAACCACCGTAGCCACCTGCTCCAACCGCGTACACACCGTCTTGAACAGCGGTTGGTACTCCACTCGTTAGCGTAGACCACGTACGAAGCGAGTGCGTACAACGGAAAATAACCTGCAAAGGAGAAGCATTTTTATCATTGAAAACCAAATCATTTCTACATAGCTAAAGCGACCATAGTAAGGCGTATGCTCCCACCCGTATTAGCGTTTTGAATCTATTTGGAATACCGTCCAACCAGTGACCAAAAATATTGGCGACACTTATGGGCGGATACAAATTTGACGCTATTTGGATGATTGACCACGTAGTACGTGCAAACTTGCATTGAAAAAAGAGGTATTTGATTGTCTCTTCATGAGTACAAAAACAACACTTCTTACTTCCTCGCCAGTTGCGTCGTGCGAGGTTGTCTTTGGTTAGAACAACTCCCCTACGAAGATACCACATGAAGATTTTAACTTTTAGTGGAATCTTCGACTTCCAGATTTTCTTGTTGTTACTCACCGGTACCTCAGAATGCATAAGTGCACGGTACATAGAGTCTATTGTGAATGACCCTGATATAGTAAGGTTCCAGCGAAACACATCCCGGCCTTGTCTAATATTTATCGAATCCAGACGGGATAAAAGATTGTGCCATGACATAAGTCGGGGGCCAATCAAATCGCGCCTAAACGAAATATTGGGTGGGGATGAACTGAGCACTTGCGCAATAGTATTATTCTTTTCGCGAGCAATGTTGTACAGGGCTGGATATTGTTCTCGAAGACTGGCATTGCCTAGCCAGATGTCTTCCCAGAAACGAACCTCTGACCCGTCCCTTATCGCGAAAGACCCAAAGCGAAAGAGATGTTTCTTTGCCACCATTAGGCCAGCCCAAAAGTGCGAGTCGCCAGGTGTCCAATATGCCTGAGACACTGCCTTTTGGCCTAGATACTTGTTGCGCAACATGGTTTACCAAACACCATCCTCAGTAAGAAGTTTGAACAACCATTTACTAAGTAGGGCCTCATTCTTGATTTGCAAGTCATGAATTCCAAGGCCACCTTGGTCTTTCGGCCTACAAACCACACTCCATTTGGCCAGTCTATATTTTTTCCTTTTCACCATCTCCTTGCCAAAAGAATCTGGATCTAAAATAGTCCAGTCTTTGCAAGACCCCTTTTGGGAGTTGGAAGAAAGAAAGCATATAGAGAATCATATTTGTGAGGACAGAGTTAATCGAAACCAGCCGTCCTCTAACTGAGAGCAATTTGCCTTTCCAACTACTCAATCGTTTCTCTAACCGCTCCTCTACATGCTTCCACTCCGCAATGGTGAGACGCCGATAATGAATCGGTATTCCCAAATATTTAATCGGGAATTGGCCATGTGCGCAACCAAATAGGTCAGCATATTCGGCCGCCGCCTGAGTGGCTTCTCCAAAGCAGAAAAGTTCACTTTTATGGAAGTTTATTTTAAGACCCGACATTTTCTCAAACGCTGACAACAAGAGTTTAAGGTTTCGAGCCTTGTCCAGGTCATGTTCCATAAAGAGAATCGTGTCATCGGCATATTGCAGAATAGAGAGACCACCATCCACAAGGTGTGGCACTACTCCTGCAATCTGGTCGTCCTACTTGGCGCGCTCAATCAGAATAGCCAACATGTCAGCGACAATGTGAAATAACATTGGAGACATGGAGTCACCCTGTCGTAATCCTTTTTTTGTTTGAAAGTAATGGCCTACATCATCATTGACTTTGATGGCCACACTACCTCCAGTTACAAAATTATGGATCCACTCGCGCCATTTATCGGAGAAACCTTTCATCCTTAGGGTCTGTTGGAGGAAAGACCATTTGACCTTGTCATAGGCTTTTTCAAAGTCGATCTTGAATACTACTCCACTCATGTTTTTTCGGTGCATCTCATGGACGGTCTCATGCAGGAGTACTATGCCATCAAGTATATTTCTTCCTTGCATGAAAGCCGTTTGAGATGGCCGGACAACATGGTCAGCTACCAAGTTTAACCTATTCGTAGCCACTTTGGTGAAAATTTTGAAGCTGACATTAAGGAGGCATATGGGTCTGAACTGTTGGATCCGTTCAGCCTCCTTAATCTTCGGCAACAAGACAATCTCACCAAAATTAAGTCTGAATAGGTCAAGTTTGTCGGCATGAAGGCAATTAAACAACTCCATTAGGTGAGACTTGATTATATCCCAGAAATTCTGATAGAATTCTGCGGGAAAACCATCTGGACCTGGAGCTTTGTTATGTTCCATTTGGAACACCGCAGCTCTCACCTCCTCTTCAGAGAATGGTGATGTAAGGATATCGTTTTCTTCAGTCGTGACTTGTGGGATATCATCTGTTCGGGTCTCATCAAGGGTGAAGTTCCCTTCGGCGGTCGCCCCGAATAGAGATTTGTAGTAGTTGGTGATATACTTTTTGAGCTCCTCCTGACCTTCGATCCGCCCCTCATCTTGTTGGAGACTGTAAATACATTTCTTCCTATGCCGCCCATTGGCGACCAATTGGAAGTATCTTGTATTACTATCACCCATCAGAATGAAATCAGCTTTGGATCTTTGGTAGTATTTGATCTCTTCTTCTCGCAAAAGACGTGCAACCTTCTCATTAGATTGATTTTTCAATTCAATCTCTTGTTGAGATAAGGTGCGCGTCTCAGCAATTTTGTCGAGGTCATCAATGATGGTACAGAGTCGTTGTTTTTCTTTTTTATATATCCCGTTGGTATGTTTCGCCCATCCAGTGAGATGTTGCCTCATGGCCCTCATTTTAAAGTTCCATCTGTGAATAGGTGTACGACCAACAACAGGCCTCTCCCAAACATTCTTGATTATGTCTACAAATCCTTCCCGATGCATCCATCCCAATTCAAATTTGAAAGGACGACGTGCAGCTAGGTTCGTACATTTAGAATCTAGAATGATGGGTGCATGATCCGATAACGCGTTGATACGCTCTAGGGCTCGTACGGTTACCAGTGGAAATTTTAGTTCCCATTCGGTATCCATGAGTACCCTATCAAGCTTCTCATATGTCGGCACAGATCGGTTATTAGCCCATGTGAACTGACGCCCCGACATACTCGCTTCCCGAAGATCCAAACTGTCTATCACATCGTTGAATAGGAAGGGCCAATAAGTGTCGAAACGGTCATTATTTTTCTCTTCTTGGTATCTAAGGATATTGAAGTCCCCTCCAATAAGCATTGGGTACGGGTTATCCTTCGCCAGGTTTACCAATTCCCGAAGGAAAGCCGGTTTATGCTCATCTTGGGCAGCCCCATAGACTGCGACTAGAGTCCATGTAAAACTGTCAGCTCTGTTTCTTAGGTGATATTTTATATGAAATTCACCGATTGAAAAGGCCAACAAGTCCATGACTGTTGTCACAATACCAAGAAGAATTCCTCCAGACCTTCCACGAGCTGGTAGACTATGCCATGCATAGTCGAAACCACCTGATAGGTGATCGAGGACATGCGGGCGAAAATCACACTTACCAGCCTCAGAAATTTCCACAAAATCCAATCCATGTTCCCTTACACAATCACCGACGTGTTTATGTTTAGCCAAGTCCGAGAGACCTCTGCTATTCCAAAACATGCCTTTCATGGGGAAACTCGGATTGGTGTGGAACTCCTCACCTTCTTGGGCGGTTTTTGTTTCTTTTTAGAGGAGTGTGATTTAGATTTCTGCGAGGACGCTGTGAAGTCACAAAACATGGACCCGAAGTCACAAAACATGGACCCAGGTCTTGCGTCATCCAATCCAACCTCGGTAACCTCACCAACCAAGTGGGATATAAGCGGACCATCATATTTGGCATATGCTTCATCCTCCTCCTCAGTTTCGGGGTTAGGTATGGAGCCATTACACTTCGGAGAAACCTTTAATCGGTCAATCTCCATATGTTTAAGCACCCCAACCGATAAATTAATTTCATTATCATTCTTTCCAATAGAGCATCCAACATTCTTTAAGCTAGAAGAAATACGTGAATCTGAAAAGGAAAGAAAAGATTTTGCGGATAAGTTACCTGGAACGGTGTCCAAATTACGTGCAGCCTGACGTCACATTGCCTTGTCCATAGCATGTTCGTCGGTCGGAGAAGAACCGTCAACGGAGACGGGGTGACGGCTACTACGCCGAAGGGGAGAGCTTCCCTCAGACGTAAGAGCCACCGGTGTCATCGGGCGATCCGTCGACAATGATGAAGCAGTAGCGAACATGGTAGGTGTTGTAGACGAAGTCGGTGCAGAGAGACGAACACATGGCGCCATCTGTGTAGCATCGTGAGACGGCTTGGAAGACTGCAGACCAGCCTGCGTGGGTGGGCCGACCACAGCAACAGCCGGCTGCTGAACCGGCACGTCCATTCGCTGGCGAAGATCTGTAGCCTCATGCATATCAGCTGGACGTGTAGATGAGTCGACGGTCTCCGCTAGGCCAGCAGCCGGTGGACCAAACTCCCCATTATTCTGATGCATGGCAGCAACTCGGCTGGGAAGGTCTAGGCCTGTACGTGACTCTTCAATGGTGCTCATGGGTGTGTGCGAGTAAACTCTCTGTGCATCCGAAAAACGAACATCCGTGTTCATTGGGACGGTCACACTCCCATCACACTGAGATTCAGACGAAGCTGCACCGGAGACTCCAGAATTTTTTGCCTTTTTATTCGCATCACGATCAGGCAAGTCATCCTCGCGGTTAGCCCCATGGTCGGGACCATCATCATGGTGTTCCCAAATACGAGGGATAAAATCATCATCGGGCTTGAAATCATCGTCCTCGAGAACAAACCGGAAGTCATAACCATTTAATTTGATATACACCCCAGCCGACACTCAGGCACTCCCTGCATTATCCTCTTTCTTGAATATATTTAGATTCAGGACAGCCACCTGAATACGCACAATGCCACGACGTCGTAAGCAAATCAAGTCAACATCTTGTGTTGCACCGATGACGGATCCCACTGCCCACAAACCAAGAAAGTGGCGAAGTGGCGGTGGAACTCCAGTGACATGTACCCAAACTGGCTTTAGCGGATTATATGCAGGCTTGACATCATTTTTTGATTTCCATTCACTAATAGCAATCATGACATTGTGAGACTTGACTTTGAACTCGAAAGCAGACACTCGACGCAAAACCTCCATAGATGGAAAGGCAACCAAGAAGGCATCATCACCATGAGGAACGGCCTCCCACTTCCATGAAGTTTGAACCGAGGCGATTTTAGCAATCTCAGCCTCCACAACAGCTGCCGTCACCGAACCTCCCGATATCATAACCAGACCAGTTGGTGAACATGATGGTGCAAGGTGCTCCTTAAAAACCGAGTCGGGCAGATGCACGAACATGGCCTCGTTTAGACCCACACCACCTAAGGCTGCCATAGGTCTCGGCTGCTTCAGCATAGAACAACGATGAAGAGGATGCTTATGATTATTGCAAATGTAACAGAAGTGAGTCACGTTGCAATCCTTAGAAAGATGATCATCTGTCCTACACTTGTAGCACCAAAGACTAGTCTTCTTCCCTCCAATCTGCGTGTCAGCCGAAACTGCGGAAGGCCCGGTCGGCACGGGCCCAGGCAACACCGGAGCAGCAGGAGTGGCCTGAGGAACCGGAACAACGAGCGGAGGTCCCGAGGCAGTCGACGCAGGAACCCCGGCACCCTTCCGCTTCTTTTTCTTGTTGTTGTTGCTGGGACGGCTAGACGTGGGAGCACCAGCCGGCGCCGTGGGAACCCCGAAAACCATAGGTTGTTGGAGAGGAGCAACAGCCGGCGCTGCCTGGCCGGCCAGTGGGATCCTTGGCGGTCCGGCCGTGGGGCCAAACCCGGCGAAGCGGGACTGGGATGGCACGGCAGGGCCGTCCTGAACTGAAGATGCCGCGGTTCCCTGCGTTGCCAGCGATCCGCCTTTGGACGAGGAAGGTAGACGCCCTGACATGTCAGCGGAGGCTCGTACACGCAAGGCAGCGCCACCGTCACTTGGAGGTGGGCACACCCCGGAGACGCGTGCCGCCTCTTGGGACATGCCACCACACCACCCCGCATGTATGAGGGCCCGGTGCGACGCTCGGGTGGCATTGCTACCCCCTAGGGCCCCCGTCCCGCCTAACCCTGTAGCGTTTGACCACGGGATCTAGCCCTTTGACTTTGCACGGACGGGCTTTGAGCAGTGGACCTATCCACCCGGTTGTGTTAGGTCAGTCCATAGGAACACTTTGGAGAAACATCCGGGTCAGACCCACGGCAAGATCCCCTCCGTGTAGACCCGACGCACCCGTTTCCCCCCTCCATGTGCCGGCGGCGGCGCCGTCCGTGAGGGGGCACACCCCGGAGACGCGTGCCGCCTCTTCGGACATGCCACCACACCACCCCGCATGTATGAGGGCCCGGTGCGACGCTCGGGTGGCATTGCTACCCCCCAGGGCCCCCGTCCCGCCTAACCCTGTAGCGTTTGACCACGGGATCTAGCCCTTTGACTTTGCACGGACGGGCTTTGAGCAGTGGACCTATCCACCCGGTTGTGTTAGGTCAGTCCATAGGAACACTTTGGAGCAACATCCGGGCCAGACCCACGGCAAGATCCCCTCCGTGTAGACCCGACGCGTCCGTTTCCCCCCTCCAGGTGCCGGCGGCGCCGCCGTCCGTGAGGGGGGGGGCACACCCCGGAGACGCGTGCCAGGCGTTTGCACCCGCCACAACACTTCCAGACTTGTGAGAGGCCGCCTACGCAAGATTTGGCGGCATGCTAGCCCCCAGAGGCCGCCGGCCACAGTCGTATACACGCGAAGAGCAATCCGCATAGAGGGAATCGTTCAGATACTACTCCATCACGAACAATTATGAAAAATTACCATCAGTCCTACAGCAGATGTGCCCGCGTCGTGTAAAAAACTCATGATTTTATCGCGCTCCGAGTATTTAATAATATTCACGCCGCATCGTTACCGCAGAACGTCTACTACCGTGTCATTGCCGTCCGTGAGGGGGGGCACACCCCGGAGACGCGTGCCGCCTCTTCGGACATGCCACCACACCACCCCGCATGTATGAGGGCCCGGTGCGACGCTCGGGTGGCATTGCTACCCCCCAGGGCCCCCGTCCCGCCTAACCCTGTAGCATTTGACCACGGGATCTAGCCCTTTGACTTTGCACGGACGGGCTTTGAGCAGTGGACCTATCCACCCGGTTGTGTTAGGTAAGCCCATATGAACACTTTGGAGCAACATCCGGGCCAGACCCACGGCAAGATCCCCTCCGTGTAGACCCGACGGGCCCGTTTCCCCCCTCCAAGTGCCGGCGGCGTCGCCATCCGTGAGGGGGGGCACACCCCGGAGACGCGTGCCGCCTCTTGGGACATGCCACCACACCACCCCGCATGTATGAGGGCCCGGTGCGACGCTCGGGTGGCATTGCTATCCCCCAGGGCCCCCGTCCCGCCTAACCCTGTAGCGTTTGACCACGGGATCTAGCCCTTTGACTTTGCACGGACGGGCTTTGAGCAGTGGACCTATACACCCGGTTGTGGTAGGTCAGCCCATAGGAACACTTTGGAGCAACATCCGGGCCAGACCCACAGCAAGATCCCCTCCGTGTAGACCCGACGCGTCCGTTTCCCCCCTCCAGGTGCCGGCGGCGCCGCCGTCCGTGAGGGGAGGCACACCCCAGAGACGCATGCCAGGCGTTTGCACCCGCCACAACACTTCCAGACTTGTGAGAGGCCGCCTACGCAAGATTTGGCGGCATGCTAGCCCCCGGAGGCCGCCGGCCACAGTCGTAGACACGCGAAGAGCAATCCGCATAGAGGGAATTGTTCAGATACTACTCCAATGCAAGAAGAAGGCCCGCCAGATGCAGTACGAGGTGCGCTATGTGGCCAGCTCGACATACTACCACGACTATCTTGGTGTGAAGATGACCAAGGAAGAAGCGCGGAGGATGGGCATTACCTTGGAGAGGGACGAGTTCTTGGCGGTAAGTATAAAAGATTTTTCATTATGCTTTCATTACCTTGTGGTACATTTCACCGTTTCGTGTTGACATGCCATTATGCTTTTATTATGTAGGTGTGTCCAAATTGGTGTTATGGAAAAGACGAGTCCTGGGCGGCATTGGTGGATCTTTGGTGTGATGAGGCTCGAGCCTGGGCGGCTATGAGAGTCAAAAACAAGGCTAACCGAGGGAAGGAGCGAGTACATGCTCAGGGAAACCGAAACCACTATCTCCACAAGGCAGTTAATGTATGACTAACCCCATTAAACATTCTTCTTCTTCTATTTACCATTACTTTCTTATGTATGACTAACCTCTGTTTGGTGGTGCAGGAGGAGAAACTGAAGCGGCCGCTCTCACACATGCAGGCGTGGGAGATCGCCCATACGCGGAAGGACCCCAAGCCTGGCGAGCCCAAGTACTACGGCAAGAAGACCACGCATAGGAAGAAGGCCTACTCCGATGGGTATCTGGAGTTACATCCTGACACACCTGACCCCATTGCGGCGGATCTGGACGAAAGGGTGGTGGTGGGCATGGGGCCGAAGGAGCACGGTCGGGAGGCGGTTCTCGATGCTGTGATCACTCCTACTATCTCCTACACACAGCTCCGTCGGATCGACCCGACCCTGAGCCAGCGCACGAGCACGCGCATGAGCAGTGCACGATCACTGTCCCTCTTTCAGGAGCAGCAAACTGTAAGTATTTTCCCTTTTATCTTCATTGTTCCTTTTATTTTCCGCATTTAGTAGTTTTATGAGTCTCATCATGTCATACTGTAGGCCTACATGGAGTACACACGCCAGGAGACCATGGCGTGGCACGACCGCCTTCATGCATACTATCAGCATAGGGATTGCGAGATGCAGCACGCTTTTCAGGAAATGGCGGCCGGCAGGTGTCCTCAATGGCCATCAACAGAGGGTCCTCCAGCACAATCAGTGCTGCTGACCTTTGAGGAGTTTGTGGCACAGAACTCTGGCCCCTCGCCGATTAGTTCATCCCCAATCAATTCACCCAAAGCATGTCATGCCTTTCAACACAGTCTTATATCCCGTTAATATATCTTTTCAACATCCAGGGAACAGGTGCATCTACCGTTGGCGGTGGTCTTCGCAGCACTTCCGAGACACGGAGCCCGACCACTCCGATCCACGGAGGCGGAGGCGGTCTTGGCGGTAGCGCTGCCGCTAGCAGTGACGACCTGGGCTTCGGCGGTCTTGGCGGTGACGACCTCCGCGGTGCTCGACGTGCTGGCGCTTAAGCCTTTCGGGCACATTGTGGCGGTTCTCGATGCTATGATACTTATATGCTTGTGATGTTTCTTATCTTATTGTTGTTTGTGAGATTCTTATATGCTTGGTGGTGATGATACTTATATGTTTATGCTTTGCGATGCTTCTTATGATGTGTGATGATGAATTTGTTGTGTGATGCTGCTCCTTATTGTTACGTGATGCTGCTTCTTATATATGCTGTTTGTTATATGCTGTGTATATTCAAATGAATTGAGCTGAAAAGAAACAGAAAAAAGAAAAAAAAACTGGACAGAAACTATGCCGACGGCCTAGCCGTCGGCTTAGTTTGAAACTATGCCGACGGCTAGGCCGTCGGCATAGACCTGCCCCAGGAGCGCCCAGTTTCTGACACGTGGCATGTCTATGCCGACGGCCTAGCCGTCGGCATACTTTCAAACTAAGCCGACGGCTAGGCCGTCGGCATAGACATGCCCCATGCTGAACGGCGTCTCGCCACGTGGCGAGAAGCCATTGGGCAGCACTTGACGGCGGCTGCCGTTAGGCGATGACATTGCCAACGGCCAGGGCTGTCGGCATAGATGTACGGCCACCGTCGGGATAGGGTCTATGCCGACGGCTTTTCTATGCCGACGGTCATCCTGGCTACGCCGACGGATATTTTGCCGATGGCGCTATGCCGACGGGGGCCGTCGGCATAGGCCTGGCCTGACGGCTAGTCATGGCGATTCCGGTAGTGACAGTTCGATCATATTTGATGTCACAAAGTTTACGATCTTTTTGATTGTGTCCTATTTTTTTGATTTTACTGTTGATAGAGGGTGTAGGGGCACCCGGGAGCTATAACATCTTTCTCTTATAAGCATAGATTGTGGTCTCCCGGGGGAGGTGAGCTACGTGGACAATGCCACCAAGTTCGCCTACGCCACTGACGCCAGCTTCATCGATGCCCCTTTTACCGGCGACGCTCAGCTTTGTCCAGCGGCAGCCTCGGGAGGGGGGGCGATGAGGGACGGGAGCAAGGTGGACCGGGCCACGGCAGGGTTGTTTAGGGTTTTGCCCCCCGTCGCCTAGAGAAGCGGACGCGACCGGCTTTAAAATTAGTTGATAATTTCACTTCTCCGGCCTCTAAACCAACTAGGGATGAAGCCTAGTCCTCAGTAAATGTGTGAGTACCAGGAAAGTCTGGTCCTCAAGAATAAATAGGAATCTAAATTCGCCTTCGGGAGGATTTGAACCTAGGTGTTAGGTCTGTACATCCACTCTCCCGACTAGTTGAGCTGGGCTCACTCCCATTAAAATTGCGGATAGAATTTCACTTCGCGGCCTTTGCACCAACCAGGATGCACACATCCTTTTAAGCATGAGTACTCATATTTTTAATCTTGATTACGGACCAAGCCTAGTCCTCAAGGATAAATGATCCTGAAGGACAAATAGAAATCTAAATTCATCTCCGTGAAGGTTTGAGCTCGGGTGCTTGGTTTGTACATCCACTCTCCATGAACTAATTGCATTGTGCAATAGCCTTCCTAGGGATTTTGAGCTTACCGTTGATGTCCGGCTGGGCACGAGCTAGGTGTGCGCCGGCCGTGGCGGCAGCGGCGAGGCAGAGAAGCAGCAGCCATGGGCTTGCCACCGTTGATTGCTCCATTGCATATGCAAGAGCAGTTAATGGTTTCCAGTTGACGAACC